>NW_026943857.1:0-137327 GCF_035594765.1 Anolis carolinensis
AAAAAATCCGAAACGTGGTACGAGTGGTCCCGTGGCCCGTGGGCGGATGGTGACCAAATTTCAAGGAGCTGGGACTTGTAGTTTTCTCGTAAAAAATACTTTTCAAAAAATAAATTAAAAAATTCGCAAAATCTCGGCCGGTGGTCGAAAAAATCCGAAAACGTGGTACGAGTGGTCCCGTGGCCCGTGGGTGGATGGTGACCAAATTTCAAGGAGCTGGGACTTGTAGTTTTCTCGTAAAAAATACATTTCAAAAAAATAAATTAAAAAATTCGCAAAACTCTCGGCCGGTGGTCGAAAAAAATCCGAAACGTGGTACGAGTGGTCCCGTGGCCCGTGGGCGGATGGTGACCAAATTTCAAGGAGCTGGGACTTGTAGTTTTCTCGTAAAAAATACATTTCAAAAAATAAATTAAAAAATTCGCAAACTCTCGGCCGGTGGTCGAAAAAAATCCGAAAAGGTGGTACGAGTGGTCCCGTGGCCCGTGGGCGGATGGTGACCAAATTTCAAGGAGCTGGGACTTGTAGTTTTCCCGTAAAAAATACATTTCAAAAAAATAAATTAAAAAATTCGCAAACTCTCGGCCGGTGGTCGAAAAAATCCGAAAGGTGGTACGAGTGGTCCCGTGGCCCGTGGGCGGATGGTGACCCAAATTTCAAGGAGCTGGGACTTGTAGTTTTCCCCGTAAAAAATACATTTCAAAAAATAAATTAAAAAAATTCGCAAACTCTCGGCCGGTGGTCGAAAAAAATCCGAAACGTGGTACGAGTGGTCCCGTGGCCCGTGGGCGGATGGTGACCAAATTTCAAGGAGCTGGGACTTGTAGTTTTCCCGTAAAAAATACATTTCAAAAAATAAATTAAAAAATTCGCAAACTCTCGGCCGGTGGTCGAAAAAATCCGAAACGTGGTACGAGTGGTCCCGTGGCCCGTGGGCGGATCGGTGACCAAATTTCAAGGAGCTGGGACTTGTAGTTTTTCCCGTAAAAAATACATTTCAAAAAATAAATTAAAAAATTCGCAAACTCTCGGCCGGTGGTCGAAAAAATCCGAAACGGTGGTACGAGTGGTCCCGTGGCCCGTGGGGCGGATCGTGACCAAATTTCAAGGAGCTGGGACTTGTAGTTTTTCCCGTAAAAAATACATTTCAAAAAATAAATTAAAAAATTCGCAAAGTCTCGGCCGGTGGTCGAAAAAATCCGAAACGTGGTACGAGTGGTCCCGTGGCCCGTGGGCGGATGGTGACCAAATTTCAAGGAGCTGGGACTTGTAGTTTTCTCGTAAAAAATACATTTCAAAAAATAAATTAAAAAATTCGCAAAATCTCGGCCGGTGGTCGAAAAAATCCGAAACGTGGTACGAGTGGTCCCGTGGCCCCGTGGGCGGATGGTGACCAAATTTCAAGGAGCTGGGACTTGTAGTTTTCTCGTAAAAAAATACATTTCAAAAAATAAATTAAAAAATTCGCAAAATCTCGGCCGGTGGTCGAAAAAATCCGAAACGTGGTACGAGTGGTCCCGTGGCCCGTGGGCGGATGGTGACCAAATTTCAAGGAGCTGGGACTTGTAGTTTTCTCGTAAAAAATACATTTCAAAAAATAAATTAAAAAATTCGCAAAATCTCGGCCGGTGGTAGAAAAAATCCGAAACGTGGTACGAGTGGTCCCGTGGCCCGTGGGTGGATGGTGACCAAATTTCAAGGAGCTGGGACTTGTAGTTTTCTCGTAAAAAATACATTTCAAAAAATAAATTAAAAAAATTCGCAAACTCTCGGCCGGTGGTCGAAAAAATCCGAAACGTGGTACGAGTGGTCCCGTGGCCCGTGGGCGGATGGTGACCAAATTTCAAGGAGCTGGGACTTGTAGTTTTCCCGTAAAAAAATACATTTCAAAAAATAAATTAAAAAATTCGCAAACTCTCGGCCGGTGGTCGAAAAAATCCGAAAGGTGGTACGAGTGGTCCCGTGGCCCGTGGGCGGATCGTGACCAAATTTCAAGGAGCTGGGACTTGTAGTTTTCCCGTAAAAAATACATTTCAAAAAAATAAATTAAAAAATTCGCAAACTCTCGGCCGGTGGTCGAAAAAAATCCGAAAGGTGGTACGAGTGGTCCCGTGGCCCGTGGGCGGATCGTGACCAAATTTCAAGGAGCTGGGACTTGTAGTTTTCCCGTAAAAAAATACATTTCAAAAAATAAATTAAAAAATTCGCAAAGTCTCGGCCGGTGGTCGAAAAAATCCGAAACGTGGTACGAGTGGTCCCGTGGCCCGTGGGCGGATGGTGACCAAATTTCAAGGAGCTGGGACTTGTAGTTTTCTCGTAAAAAATACATTTCAAAAAATAAATTAAAAAAATTCGCAAAATCTCGGCCGGTGGTCGAAAAAATCCGAAACGTGGTACGAGTGGTCCCGTGGCCCGTGGGCGGATGGTGACCAAATTTCAAGGAGCTGGGACTTGTAGTTTTCTCGTAAAAAAATACATTTCAAAAAATAAATTAAAAAATTCGCAAAATCTCGGCCGGTGGTCGAAAAAATCCGAAACGTGGTACGAGTGGTCCCGTGGCCCGTGGGCGGATGGTGACCAAATTTCAAGGAGCTGGGACTTGTAGTTTTCTCGTAAAAAATACATTTCAAATAATAAATTAAAAAATTCGCAAAATCTCGGCCGGTGGTCGAAAAAATCCGAAACGTGGTACGAGTGGTCCCGTGGCCCGTGGGCGGATGGTGACCAAATTTCAAGGAGCTGGGACTTGTAGTTTTCTCGTAAAAAATACATTTCAAAAAATAAATTAAAAAATTCGCAAAATCTCGGCCCGGTGGTCGAAAAAAATCCGAAACGTGGTACGAGTGGTCCCGTGGCCCGTGGGCGGATGGTGACCAAATTTCAAGGAGCTGGGACTTGTAGTTTTCTCGTAAAAAATACATTTCAAAAAATAAATTAAAAAATTCGCAAAATCTCGGCCGGTGGTCGAAAAAAATCCGAAACGTGGTACGAGTGGTCCCGTGGCCCGTGGGCGGATGGTGACCAAATTTCAAGGAGCTGGGACTTGTAGTTTTCTCGTAAAAAATACATTTCAAAAAATAAATTAAAAAATTCGCAAACCTCTCGGCCGGTGGTCGAAAAAATCCGAAACGTGGTACGAGTGGTCCCGTGGCCCGTGGGCGGATGGTGACCAAATTTCAAGGAGCTGGGACTTGTAGTTTTCTCGTAAAAAATACATTTCAAAAAATAAATTAAAAAATTCGCAAACTCTCGGCCGGTGGTCGAAAAAAATCCGAAAGGTGGTACGAGTGGTCCCGTGGCCCGTGGGCGGATGGTGACCAAATTTCAAGGAGCTGGGACTTGTAGTTTTTCCCGTAAAAAATACATTTCAAAAAATAAATTAAAAAAATTCGCAAAATCTCGGCCGGTGGTCGAAAAAATCCGAAACGTGGTACGAGTGGTCCCGTGGCCCCGTGGGCGGATGGTTGACCAAATTTCAAGGAGCTGGGACTTGTAGTTTTCTCGTAAAAAAATACATTTCAAAAAATAAATTAAAAAATTCGCAAAATCTCGGCCGGTGGTCGAAAAAATCCGAAACGTGGTACGAGTGGTCCCGTGGCCCGTGGGCGGATGGTGACCAAATTTCAAGGAGCTGGGACTTGTAGTTTTCTCGTAAAAAATACATTTCAAAAAATAAATTAAAAAATTCGCAAAATCTCGGCCGGTGGTCGAAAAAATCCGAAACGTGGTACGAGTGGTCCCGTGGCCCGTGGGCGGATGGTGACCAAATTTCAAGGAGCTGGGACTTGTAGTTTTCTCGTAAAAAATACATTTCAAAAAATAAATTAAAAAATTCGCAAAATCTCGGCCGGTGGTCGAAAAAATCCGAAACGTGGTACGAGTGGTCCCGTGGGCCCGTGGGCGGATGGTGACCAAATTTCAAGGAGCTGGGGACTTGTAGTTTTCTCGTAAAAAATACATTTCAAAAAATAAATTAAAAAAATTCGCAAAATCTCGGCCGGTGGTCGAAAAAAATCCGAAACGTGGTACGAGTGGTCCCGTGGCCCGTGGGCGGATGGTGACCAAATTTCAAGGAGCTGGGACTTGTAGTTTTCTCGTAAAAAATACATTTCAAAAAATAAATTAAAAAATTCGCAAAATCTCGGCCGGTGGTCGAAAAAATCCGAAACGTGGTACGAGTGGTCCCGTGGCCCGTGGGCGGATGGTGACCAAATTTCAAGGAGCTGGGACTTGTAGTTTTCTCGTAAAAAATACATTTCAAAAAATAAATTAAAAAATTCGCAAAACTCTCGGCCGGTGGTCGAAAAAATCCGAAACGTGGTACGAGTGGTCCCGTGGCCCGTGGGCGGATGGTGACCAAATTTCAAGGAGCTGGGACTTGTAGTTTTCCCGTAAAAAATACATTTCAAAAAATAAATTAAAAAATTCGCAAACTCTCGGCCGGTGGTCGAAAAAAATCCGAAAGGTGGTACGAGTGGTCCCGTGGCCCGTGGGCGGATCGGTGACCAAATTTCAAGGAGCTGGGACTTGTAGTTTTCCCGTAAAAAAATACATTTCAAAAAATAAATTAAAAAATTCGCAAAAGTCTCGGCCGGTGGTCGAAAAAAATCCGAAACGTGGTACGAGTGGTCCCGTGGCCCGTGGGCGGATGGTGACCAAATTTCAAGGAGCTGGGACTTGTAGTTTTCTCGTAAAAAATACATTTCAAAAAATAAATTAAAAAATTCGCAAAATCTCGGCCGGTGGTCGAAAAAATCCGAAACGTGGTACGAGTGGTCCCGTGGCCCGTGGGCGGATGGTGACCAAATTTCAAGGAGCTGGGACTTGTAGTTTTCTCGTAAAAAATACATTTCAAAAAATAAATTAAAAAATTCGCAAAAATCTCGGCCGGTGGTCGAAAAAATCCGAAACGTGGTACGAGTGGTCCCGTGGCCCGTGGGCGGATGGTGACCAAATTTCAAGGAGCTGGGACTTGTAGTTTTCTCGTAAAAAATACATTTCAAAAAATAAATTAAAAAATTCGCAAAATCTCGGCCGGTGGTCGAAAAAATCCGAAACGTGGTACGAGTGGTCCCGTGGCCCGTGGGCGGATGGTGACCAAATTTCAAGGAGCTGGGGACTTGTAGTTTTTCTCGTAAAAAATACATTTCAAAAAATAAATTAAAAAATTCGCAAACTCTCGGCCGGTGGTCGAAAAAATCCGAAACGTGGTACGAGTGGTCCCGTGGCCCGTGGGGCGGATGGTGACCAAAATTTCAAGGAGCTGGGACTTGTAGTTTTCCCGTAAAAAAATACATTTCAAAAAATAAATTAAAAAATTCGCAAACTCTCGGCCGGTGGTCGAAAAAATCCGAAACGGTGGTACGAGTGGTCCCGTGGCCCGTGGGCGGATCGTGACCAAATTTCAAGGAGCTGGGACTTGTAGTTTTCCCGTAAAAAAATACATTTCAAAAAATAAATTAAAAAATTCGCAAACTCTCGGCCGGTGGTCGAAAAAATCCGAAAGGTGGTACGAGTGGTCCCGTGGCCCGTGGGGCGGATCGTGACCAAATTTCAAGGAGCTGGGACTTGTAGTTTTTCCCGTAAAAAATACATTTCAAAAAATAAATTAAAAAATTCGCAAAAGTCTCGGCCGGTGGTCGAAAAAATCCGAAACGTGGTACGAGTGGTCCCGTGGCCCGTGGGCGGATGGTGACCAAATTTCAAGGAGCTGGGACTTGTAGTTTTTCTCGTAAAAAATACATTTCAAAAAATAAATTAAAAAATTCGCAAAATCTCGGCCGGTGGTCGAAAAAATCCGAAACGTGGTACGAGTGGTCCCGTGGCCCGTGGGCGGATGGTGACCAAATTTCAAGGAGCTGGGACTTGTAGTTTTCTCGTAAAAAAATACATTTCAAAAAATAAATTAAAAAATTCGCAAAATCTCGGCCGGTGGTCGAAAAAAATCCGAAACGTGGTACGAGTGGTCCCGTGGCCCGTGGGCGGATGGTGACCAAATTTCAAGGAGCTGGGACTTGTAGTTTTCTCGTAAAAAAATACATTTCAAAAAATAAATTAAAAAATTCGCAAAATCTCGGCCGGTGGTCGAAAAAATCCGAAACGTGGTACGAGTGGTCCCGTGGCCCGTGGGCGGATGGTGACCAAATTTCAAGGAGCTGGGACTTGTAGTTTTTCTCGTAAAAAATACATTTCAAAAAATAAATTAAAAAATTCGCAAAATCTCGGCCGGTGGTCGAAAAAATCCGAAACGTGGTACGAGTGGTCCCGTGGCCCGTGGGCGGATGGTGACCAAATTTCAAGGAGCTGGGACTTGTAGTTTTCTCGTAAAAAATACATTTCAAAAAATAAATTAAAAAATTCGCAAAATCTCGGGCCGGTGGTCGAAAAAATCCGAAACGTGGTACGAGTGGTCCCGTGGCCCGTGGGCGGATGGTGACCAAAATTTCAAGGAGCTGGGACTTGTAGTTTTCTCGTAAAAAAATACATTTCAAAAAATAAATTAAAAAATTCGCAAACTCTCGGCCGGTGGTCGAAAAAATCCGAAACGGTGGTACGAGTGGTCCCGTGGCCCGTGGGCGGATGGTGACCAAATTTCAAGGAGCTGGGACTTGTAGTTTTCTCGTAAAAAATACATTTCAAAAAATAAATTAAAAAATTCGCAAACTCTCGGCCGGTGGTCGAAAAAATCCGAAACGGTGGTACGAGTGGTCCCGTGGCCCGTGGGCGGATGGTGACCAAAATTTCAAGGAGCTGGGACTTGTAGTTTTCTCGTAAAAAATACATTTCAAAAAATAAATTAAAAAATTCGCAAACTCTCGGCCGGTGGTCGAAAAAATCCGAAAGGTGGTACGAGTGGTCCCCGTGGCCCGTGGGCGGATCGTGACCAAATTTCAAGGAGCTGGGACTTGTAGTTTTCCCGTAAAAAATACATTTCAAAAAATAAATTAAAAAATTCGCAAACTCTCGGCCGGTGGTCGAAAAAATCCGAAACGTGGTACGAGTGGTCCCGTGGCCCGTGGGCGGATGGTGACCAAATTTCAAGGAGCTGGGACTTGTAGTTTTCTCGTAGAAAATACATTTCAAAAAATAAATTAAAAAATTCGCAAAATCTCGGCCGGTGGTCGAAAAAATCCGAAACGTGGTACGAGTGGTCCCGTGGCCCGTGGGCGGATGGTGACCAAATTTCAAGGAGCTGGGACTTGTAGTTTTCTCGTAAAAAATACATTTCAAAAAAATAAATTAAAAAATTCGCAAACTCTCGGCCGGTGGTCGAAAAAATCCGAAACGTGGTACGAGTGGTCCCGTGGCCCGTGGGCGGATGGTGACCAAATTTTCAAGGAGCTGGGACTTGTAGTTTTCTCAAAAAAAATACTTTTCAAAAAAATAAATTAAAAAATTCGCAAACTCTCGGCCGGTGGTCGAAAAAATCCGAAACGTGGTACGAGTGGGTCCCGTGGCCCGTGGGCGGATGGTGACAAAATTTCAAGGAGCTGGGACTTGTAGTTTTCTCAAAAAAAATACATTTCAAAAAATAAATTAAAAAATTCGCAAAATCTCGGCCGGTGGTCGAAAAAATCCGAAACGTGGTACGAGTGGTCCCGTGGCCCGTGGGCGGATGGTGACCAAATTTCAAGGAGCTGGGACTTGTAGTTTTCTCGTAAAAAATACATTTCACAAAATAAATTAAAAAATTCGCAAAAATCTCGGCCGGTGGTCGAAAAAAATCCGAAACGTGGTACGAGTGGTCCCGTGGCCCGTGGGCGGATGGTGACCAAATTTCAAGGAGCTGGGACTTGTAGTTTTCTCGTAAAAAATACATTTCAAAAATATAAATTAAAAAATTCGCAAACTCTCGGCCGGTGGTCGAAAAAAATCCGAAACGTGGTACGAGTGGTCCCGTGGCCCGTGGGCGGATGGTGACCAAATTTCAAGGAGCTGGGACTTGTAGTTTTCCCGTAAAAAAATACATTTCAAAAAATAAATTAAAAAATTCGCAAACTCTCGGCCGGTGGTCGAAAAAAATCCGAAAACGTGGTACGAGTGGTCCCGTGGCCCGTGGGCGGATGGTGACCAAATTTCAAGGAGCTGGGACTTGTAGTTTTCTCGTAAAAAATACTTTTCAAATAATAAATTAAAAAATTCGCAAAATCTCGGCCGGTGGTCGAAAAAATCCGAAACGTGGTACGAGTGGTCCCGTGGCCCGTGGGCGGATGGTGACCAAATTTCAAGGAGCTGGGACTTGTAGTTTTCCCGTAAAAAATACTTTTCAAATAATAAATTTAAAAATTCGCAAAATCTCGGCCGGTGGTCGAAAAAATCCGAAACGTGGTACGAGTGGTCCCGTGGCCCGTGGGCGGATGGTGACCAAATTTCAAGGAGCTGGGACTTGTAGTTTTCTCGTAAAAAATACATTTCAAAAAATAAATTAAAAAATTCGCAAAATCTCGGCCGGTGGTCGAAAAAATCCGAAACGTGGTACGAGTGGTCCCGTGGCCCGTGGGCGGATGGTGACCAAATTTCAAGGAGCTGGGACTTGTAGTTTTCTCGTAAAAAATACATTTCAAATAATAAATTAAAAAATTCGCAAAATCTCGGCCGGTGGTCGAAAAAATCCGAAACGTGGTACGAGTGGTCCCGTGGCCCGTGGGGCGGATGGTGACCAAATTTCAAGGAGCTGGGACTTGTAGTTTTCTCGTAAAAAATACATTTCAAAAAATAAATTAAAAAATTCGCAAAATCTCGGCCGGTGGTCGAAAAAATCCGAAACGTGGTACGAGTGGTCCCGTGGCCCGTGGGCGGATGGTGACCAAATTTCAAGGAGCTGGGACTTGTAGTTTTCTCGTAGAAAAATACATTTCAAAAAATAAATTAAAAAAATTCGCAAAATCTCGGCCGGTGGTCGAAAAAAATCCGAAACGGTGGTACGAGTGGTCCCGTGGCCCGTGGGCGGATGGTGACCAAATTTCAAGGAGCTGGGACTTGTAGTTTTTCTCGTAAAAAATACATTTCAAAAAATAAATTAAAAAATTCGCAAAATCTCGGCCGGTGGTCGAAAAAATCCGAAACGTGGTACGAGTGGTCCCGTGGCCCGTGGGCGGATGGTGACCAAATTTCAAGGAGCTGGGACTTGTAGTTTTCTCGTAAAAAATACATTTCAAAAAATAAATTAAAAAATTCGCAAAATCTCGGCCGGTGGTCGAAAAAATCCGAAACGTGGTACGAGTGGTCCCGTGGCCCGTGGGCGGATGGTGACCAAATTTCAAGGAGCTGGGACTTGTAGTTTTCTCGTAAAAAATACATTTCAAAAAATAAATTAAAAAATTCGCAAAATCTCGGCAGGTGGTCGAAAAAATCCGAAACGTGGTACGAGTGGTCCCGTGGCCCGTGGGCGGATGGTGACCAAATTTCAAGGAGCTGGGACTTGTAGTTTTCTCGTAAAAAATACATTTCAAAAAATAAATTAAAAAATTCGCAAAATCTCGGCCGGTGGTCGAAAAAATCCGAAACGTGGTACGAGTGGTCCCGTGGCCCGTGGGGCGGATGGTGACCAAATTTCAAGGAGCTGGGACTTGTAGTTTTCTCGTAAAAAATACATTTCAAATAATTAAATTAAAAAAATTCGCAAAATCTCGGCCGGTGGTCGAAAAAATCCGAAACGTGGTACGAGTGGTCCCGTGGCCCGTGGGCGGATGGTGACCAAATTTCAAGGAGCTGGGACTTGTAGTTTTCTCGTAAAAAATACATTTCAAAAAATAAATTAAAAAATTCGCAAAATCTCGGCCGGTGGTCGAAAAAATCCGAAACGTGGTACGAGTGGTCCCGTGGCCCGTGGGCGGATGGTGACCAAATTTCAAGGAGCTGGGACTTGTAGTTTTCTCGTAAAAAATTCATTTCAAAAAATAAATTAAAAAATTCGCAAACTCTCGGCCGGTGGTCGAAAAAAATCCGAAACGTGGTACGAGTGGTCCCGTGGCCCGTGGGCGGATGGTGACCAAATTTCAAGGAGCTGGGGACTTGTAGTTTTCTCGTAAAAAATACATTTCAAAAAATAAATTAAAAAATTCGCAAACTCTCGGCCGGTGGTCGAAAAAATCCGAAAGGTGGTACGAGTGGTCCCGTGGCCCGTGGGCGGATGGTGACCAAATTTCAAGGAGCTGGGACTTGTAGTTTTCTCCGTAAAAAATACATTTCAAAAAATAAATTAAAAAATTCGCAAACTCTCGGCCGGTGGTCGAAAAAATCCGAAACGTGGTACGAGTGGTCCCGTGGCCCGTGGGCGGATGGTGACCAAATTTCAAGGAGCTGGGACTTGTAGTTTTCCCGTAAAAAATACATTTCAAAAAATAAATTAAAAAATTCGCAAAATCTCGGCCGGTGGTCGAAAAAATCCGAAACGTGGTACGAGTGGTCCCCGTGGCCCGTGGGCGGATGGTGACCAAATTTCAAGGAGCTGGGGACTTGTAGTTTTCTCGTAAAAAATACATTTCAAAAAATAAATTAAAAAATTCGCAAAATCTCGGCCGGTGGTCGAAAAAATCCGAAACGTGGTACGAGTGGTCCCGTGGCCCGTGGGCGGATGGTGACCAAATTTCAAGGAGCTGGGACTTGTAGTTTTCCCGTAAAAAATACATTTCAAAAAATAAATTAAAAAATTCGCAAAATCTTCGGCCGGTGGTCGAAAAAATCCGAAAACGTGGTACGAGTGGTCCCGTGGCCCGTGGGCGGATGGTGACCAAAATTTCAAGGAGCTGGGACTTGTAGTTTTCTCGTAAAAAATACATTTCAAAAAATAAATTAAAAAATTCGCAAAATCTCGGCCGGTGGTCGAAAAAATCCGAAACGTGGTACGAGTGGTCCCGTAGGCCCGTGGGCGGATGGTGACCAAATTTCAAGGAGCTGGGACTTGTTGTAGTTTTCTCGTAAAAAATACATTTCAAAAAATAAATTAAAAAATTAGCAAAATCTCGGCCGGTGGTCGAAAAAATCCGAAACGTGGTACGAGTGGTCCCGTGGCCCGTGGGCGGATGGTGACCAAATTTCAAGGAGCTGGGACTTGTAGTTTTCTCGTAAAAATACATTTCAAAAAATAAATTAAAAAATTCGCAAAATCTCGGCCGGTGGTCGAAAAAATCCGAAACGTGGTACGAGTGGTCCCGTGGCCCGTGGGCGGATGGTGACCAAATTTCAAGGAGCTGGGACTTGTAGTTTTCTCGTAAAAAATACTTTTCAAATAATAAATTAAAAATTCGCAAAATCTCGGCCGGTGGTCGAAAAAATCCGAAACGTGGTACGAGTGGTCCCGTGGCCCGTGGGCGGATGGTGACAAAATTTCAAGGAGCTGGGACTTGTAGTTTTCCCGTAAAAAATACATTTCAGAAAATAAATTAAAAAATTCGCAAAATCTCGGCCGGTGGTCGAAAAAATCCGAAACGTGGTACGAGTGGTCCCGTGGCCCGTGGGCGGATGGTGACCAAATTTCAAGGAGCTGGGACTTGTAGTTTTCCCGTAAAAAATACATTTCAAAAAATAAATTAAAAAATTCGCAAAATCTCGGCCGGTGGTCGAACAAATCCGAAACGTTGTACGAGTGGTCCTGTGGCCCGTGGGCGGATGGTGACCAAATTTCAAGGAGCTGGGACTTGTAGTTTTCTCGTAAAAAATACATTTCAAAAAATAAATTAAAAAATTAGCAAAATCTCGGCCGGTGGTCGAAAAAATCCGAAACGTGGTACGAGTGGTCCCGTGGCCCGTGGGCGGATGGTGACCAAATTTCAAGGAGCTGGGACTTGTAGTTTTCTCGTAAAAAATACATTTCAAAAAATAAATTAAAAAATTCGCAAAATCTCGGCCGGTGGTCGAAAAAATCCGAAACGTGGTACGAGTGGTCCCGTGGCCCGTGGGCGGATGGTGACCAAATTTCAAGGAGCTGGGACTTGTAGTTTTCTCGTAAAAAATACATTTCAAAAAATAAATTAAAAAATTCGCAAACTCTCGGCCGGTGGTCGAAAAAATCCGAAACGTGGTACGAGTGGTCCCGTGGCCCGTGGGCGGATGGTGACCAAATTTCAAGAAGCTGGGACTTGTAGTTTTCTCGTAAAAAATACATTTCAAAAAATAAATTAAAAAATTCGCAAAATCTCGGCCGGTGGTCGAAAAAATCCGAAACGTGGTACGAGTGGTCCCGTGGCCCGTGGGCGGATGGTGACCAAATTTCAAGGAGCTGGGACTTGTAGTTTTCTCGTAAAAAATACATTTCAAAAAATAAATTAAAAAATTCGCAAAATCTCGGCCGGTGGTCGAAAAAATCCGAAACGTGGTACGAGTGGTCCCGTGGCCCGTGGGCGGATGGTGACCAAATTTCAAGGAGCTGGGACTTGTAGTTTTCCCGTAAAAAATACATTTCAAAAAATAAATTAAAAAATTCGCAAAATCTCGGCCGGTGGTCGAAAAAATCAAATTTCAAGGAGCTGGGACTTGTAGTTTTCCCGTAAAAAATACATTTCAAAAAATAAATTAAAAAATTTGCAAAATCTCGGCCGGTGGTCGAAAAAATCCGAAACGTGGTACGAGTGGTCCCGTGGCCCGTGGACGGATGGTGACCAAATTTCAAGGAGCTGGGACTTGTAGTTTTCCCGTAAAAAATACATTTCAAAAAATAAATTAAAAAATTCGCAAAATCTCGGCCGGTGGTCGAAAAAATCCGAAACGTGGTACGAGTGGTCCCGTAGCCCGTGGGCGGATGGTGACCAAATTTCAAGGAGCTGGGACTTGTAGTTTTCTCGTAAAAAATACATTTCAAAAAATAAATTAAAAAATTCGCAAAATCTCGGCCGGTGGTCGAAAAAATCCGAAACGTGGTACGAGTGGTCCCGTGGCCCGTGGGCGGATGGTGACCAAATTTCAAGGAGCTGGGACTTGTAGTTTTCTCGTAAAAAATACATTTCACAAAATAAATTAAAAAATTCGCAAAATCTCGGCCGGTGGTCGAAAAAATCCGAAACGTGGTACGAGTGGTCCCGTGGCCCGTGGGCGGATGGTGACCAAATTTCAAGGAGCTGGGACTTGTAGTTTTCTCGTAAAAAATACATTTCAAAAAATAAATTAAAAAATTCGCAAACTCTCGGCCGGTGGTCGAAAAAATCCGAAACGTGGTACGAGTGGTCCCGTGGCCCGTGGGCGGATGGTGACCAAATTTCAAGGAGCTGGGACTTGTAGTTTTCCCGTAAAAAATACATTTCAAAAAATAAATTAAAAAATTCGCAAACTCTCGGCCGGTGGTCGAAAAAATCCGAAACGTGGTACGAGTGGTCCCGTGGCCCGTGGGCGGATGGTGACCAAATTACAAGGAGCTGGGACTTGTAGTTTTCTCGTAAAAAATACTTTTCAAAAAATAAATTAAAAAATTCGCAAAATCTCGGCCGGTGGTCGAAAAAATCCGAAACGTGGTACGAGTGGTCCCGTGGCCCGTGGGCGGATGGTGACCAAATTTCAAGGAGCTGGGACTTGTAGTTTTCTCGTAAAAAATACATTTCAAAAAATAAATTAAAAAATTCGCAAAATCTCGGCCGGTGGTCGAAAAAATCCGAAACGTGGTACGAGTGGTCCCGTGGCCCGTGGGCGGATGGTGACCAAATTTCAAGGAGCTGGGACTTGTAGTTTTCTCGTAAAAAATACATTTCAAAAAATAAATTAAAAAATTCGCAAAATCTCGGCCGGTGGTCAAAAAAATCCGAAACGTGGTACGAGTGGTCCCGTGGCCCGTGGGCGGATGGTGACCAAATTTCAAGAAGCTGGGACTTGTAGTTTTCTCGTAAAAAATACATTTCAAAAAATAAATTAAAAAATTCGCAAAATCTCGGCCGGTGGTCGAAAAAATCCGAAACGTGGTACGAGTGGTCCCGTGGCCCGTGGGCGGATGGTGACCAAATTTCAAGGAGCTGGGACTTGTAGTTTTCTCGTAAAAAATACATTTCAAAAAATAAATTAAAAAATTCGCAAAATCTCGGCCGGTGGTCGAAAAAATCCGAAACGTGGTACGAGTGGTCCCGTGGCCCGTGGGCGGATGGTGACCAAATTACAAGGAGCTGGGACTTGTAGTTTTCTCGTAAAAAATACATTTCAAAAAATAAATTAAAAAATTCGCAAAATCTCGGCCGGTGGTCGAAAAAATCCGAAACGTGGTACGAGTGGTCCCGTGGCCCGTGGGCGGATGGTGACCAAATTTCAAGGAGCTGGGACTTGTAGTTTTCCCGTAAAAAATACATTTCAAAAAATAAATTAAAAAATTCGCAAACTCTCGGCCGGTGGTCGAAAAAATCCGAAACGTGGTACGAGTGGTCCCGTGGCCCGTGGGCGGATGGTGACCAAATTACAAGGAGCTGGGACTTGTAGTTTTCCCGTAAAAAATACTTTTCAAATAATAAATTAAAAAATTCGCAAAATCTCGGCCGGTGGTCGAAAAAATCCGAAACGTGGTACGAGTGGTCCCGTGGCCCGTGGGCGGATGGTGACCAAATTTCAAGGAGCTGGGACTTGTAGTTTTCTCGTAAAAAATACATTTCAAAAAATAAATTAAAAAATTCGCAAAATCTCGGCCGGTGGTCGAAAAAATCCGAAACGTGGTACGAGTGGTCCCGTGGCCCGTGGGCGGATGGTGACCAAATTTCAAGGAGCTGGGACTTGTAGTTTTCTCGTAAAAAATACATTTCAAAAAATAAATTAAAAAATTCGCAAAATCTCGGCCGGTGGTCGAAAAAATCCGAAACGTGGTACGAGTGGTCCCGTGGCCCGTGGGCGGATGGTGACCAAATTTCAAGGAGCTGGGACTTGTAGTTTTCTCGTAAAAAATACATTTCAAAAAATAAATTTAAAAATTCGCAAAATCTCGGCCGGTGGTCGAAAAAATCCGAAACGTGGTACGAGTGGTCCCGTGGCCCGTGGGCGGATGGTGACCAAATTTCAAGGAGCTGGGACTTGTAGTTTTCCCGTAAAAAATACATTTCAAAAAATAAATTAAAAAATTCGCAAAATCTCGGCCGGTGGTCGAAAAAATCCGAAACGTGGTACGAGTGGTCCCGTGGCCCGTGGGCGGATGGTGACCAAATTTCAAGGAGCTGGGACTTGTAGTTTTCTCGTAAAAAATACATTTCAAAAAATAAATTAAAAAATTCGCAAAATCTCGGCCGGTGGTCGAAAAAATCCGAAACGTGGTACGAGTGGTCCCGTGGCCCGTGGGCGGATGGTGACCAAATTTCAAGGAGCTGGGACTTGTAGTTTTCTCGTAAAAAATACATTTCAAAAAATAAATTAAAAAATTCGCAAAATCTCGGCCGGTGGTCGAAAAAATCCGAAACGTGGTACGAGTGGTCCCGTGGCCCGTGGGCGGATGGTGACCAAATTACAAGGAGCTGGGACTTGTAGTTTTCTCGTAAAAAATACTTTTCAAATAATAAATTAAAAAATTCGCAAAATCTCGGCCGGTGGTCGAAAAAATCCGAAACGTGGTACGAGTGGTCCCGTGGCCCGTGGGCGGATGGTGACCAAATTTCAAGGAGCTGGGACTTGTAGTTTTCTCGTAAAAAATACATTTCAAAAAATAAATTAAAAAATTCGCAAAATCTCGGCCGGTGGTCGAAAAAATCCGAAACGTGGTACGAGTGGTCCCGTGGCCCGTGGGCGGATGGTGACCAAATTTCAAGGAGCTCGGACTTGTAGTTTTCTCGTAAAAAATACTTTTCAAATAATAAATTAAAAAATTCGCAAAATCTCGGCCGGTGGTCGAAAAAATCCGAAACGTGGTACGAGTGGTCCCGTGGCCCGTGGGCGGATGGTGACCAAATTTCAAGGAGCTGGGACTTGTAGTTTTCTCGTAAAAAATACTTTTCAAAAAATAAATTAAAAAATTCGCAAAATCTCGGCCGGTGGTCGAAAAAATCCGAAACGTGGTACGAGTGGTCCCGTGGCCCGTGGGCGGATGGTGACCAAATTTCAAGGAGCTGGGACTTGTAGTTTTCTCGTAAAAAATACATTTCAAAAAATAAATTAAAAAATTCGCAAAATCTCGGCCGGTGGTCGAAAAAATCCGAAACGTGGTACGAGTGGTCCCGTGGCCCGTGGGCGGATGGTGACCAAATTTCAAGGAGCTGGGACTTGTAGTTTTCCCGTAAAAAATACATTTCAAAAAATAAATTAAAAAATTCGCAAAATCTCGGCCGGTGGTCGAAAAAATCCGAAACGTGGTACGAGTGGTCCCGTGGCCCGTGGGCGGATGGTGACCAAATTTCAAGGAGCTGGGACTTGTAGTTTTCCCGTAAAAAATACTTTTCAAATAATAAATTTAAAAATTCGCAAAATCTCGGCCGGTGGTCGAAAAAATCCGAAACGTGGTACGAGTGGTCCCGTGGCCCGTGGGCGGATGGTGACCAAATTTCAAGGAGCTGGGACTTGTAGTTTTCTCGTAAAAAATACATTTCAAAAAATAAATTAAAAAATTCGCAAAATCTCGGCCGGTGGTCGAAAAAATCCGAAACGTGGTACGAGTGGTCCCGTGGCCCGTGGGCGGATGGTGACCAAATTTCAAGGAGCTGGGACTTGTAGTTTTCTCGTAAAAAATACTTTTCAAATAATAAATTAAAAAATTCGCAAAATCTCGGCCGGTGGTCGAAAAAATCCGAAACGTGGTACGAGTGGTCCCGTGGCCCGTGGGCGGATGGTGACCAAATTTCAAGGAGCTGGGACTTGTAGTTTTCCCGTAAAAAATACATTTCAAAAAATAAATTAAAAAATTCGCAAAATCTCGGCCGGTGGTCGAAAAAATCCGAAACGTGGTACGAGTGGTCCCGTGGCCCGTGGGCGGATGGTGACCAAATTTCAAGGAGCTGGGACTTGTAGTTTTCTCGTAAAAAATACATTTCAAAAAATAAATTTAAAAATTCGCAAAATCTCGGCCGGTGGTCGAAAAAATCCGAAACGTGGTACGAGTGGTCCCGTGGCCCGTGGGCGGATGGTGACCAAATTTCAAGGAGCTGGGACTTGTAGTTTTCCCGTAAAAAATACATTTCAAAAAATAAATTAAAAAATTCGCAAACTCTCGGCCGGTGGTCGAAAAAATCCGAAACGTGGTACGAGTGGTCCCGTGGCCCGTGGGCGGATGGTGACCAAATTTCAAGGAGCTGGGACTTGTAGTTTTCTCGTAAAAAATACATTTCAAAAAATAAATTTAAAAATTCGCAAAATCTCGGCCGGTGGTCGAAAAAATCCGAAACGTGGTACGAGTGGTCCCGTGGCCCGTGGGCGGATGGTGACCAAATTTCAAGGAGCTGGGACTTGTAGTTTTCCCGTAAAAAATACATTTCAAAAAATAAATTAAAAAATTCGCAAACTCTCGGCCGGTGGTCGAAAAAATCCGAAACGTGGTACGAGTGGTCCCGTGGCCCGTGGGCGGATGGTGACCAAATTTCAAGGAGCTGGGACTTGTAGTTTTCCCGTAAAAAATACTTTTCAAATAATAAATTAAAAAATTCGCAAACTCTCGGCCGGTGGTCGAAAAAATCCGAAACGTGGTACGAGTGGTCCCGTGGCCCGTGGGCGGATGGTGACCAAATTTCAAGGAGCTGGGACTTGTAGTTTTCTCGTAAAAAATACTTTTCAAATAATAAATTAAAAAATTCGCAAAATCTCGGCCGGTGGTCGAAAAAATCCGAAACGTGGTACGAGTGGTCCCGTGGCCCGTGGGCGGATGGTGACCAAATTTCAAGGAGCTGGGACTTGTAGTTTTCTCGTAAAAAATACTTTTCAAATAATAAATTAAAAAATTCGCAAAATCTCGGCCGGTGGTCGAAAAAATCCGAAACGTGGTACGAGTGGTCCCGTGGCCCGTGGGCGGATGGTGACCAAATTTCAAGGAGCTGGGACTTGTAGTTTTCTCGTAAAAAATACTTTTCAAATAATAAATTAAAAAATTCGCAAAATCTCGGCCGGTGGTCGAAAAAATCCGAAACGTGGTACGAGTGGTCCCGTGGCCCGTGGGCGGATGGTGACCAAATTTCAAGGAGCTGGGACTTGTAGTTTTCCCGTAAAAAATACTTTTCAAAAAATAAATTAAAAAATTCGCAAAATCTCGGCCGGTGGTCGAAAAAATCCGAAACGTGGTACGAGTGGTCCCGTGGCCCGTGGGCGGATGGTGACCAAATTTCAAGGAGCTGGGACTTGTAGTTTTCCCGTAAAAAATACTTTTCAAAAAATAAATTAAAAAATTCGCAAAATCTCGGCCGGTGGTCGAAAAAATCCGAAACGTGGTACGAGTGGTCCCGTGGCCCGTGGGCGGATGGTGACCAAATTTCAAGGAGCTGGGACTTGTAGTTTTCCCGTAAAAAATACATTTCAAAAAATAAATTAAAAAATTCGCAAACTCTCGGCCGGTGGTCGAAAAAATCCGAAACGTGGTACGAGTGGTCCCGTGGCCCGTGGGCGGATGGTGACCAAATTTCAAGGAGCTGGGACTTGTAGTTTTCCCGTAAAAAATACATTTCAAAAAATAAATTAAAAAATTCGCAAACTCTCGGCCGGTGGTCGAAAAAATCCGAAACGTGGTACGAGTGGTCCCGTGGCCCGTGGGCGGATGGTGACCAAATTTCAAGGAGCTGGGACTTGTAGTTTTCCCGTAAAAAATACATTTCAAAAAATAAATTAAAAAATTCGCAAACTCTCGGCCGGTGGTCGAAAAAATCCGAAACGTGGTACGAGTGGTCCCGTGGCCCGTGGGCGGATGGTGACCAAATTTCAAGGAGCTGGGACTTGTAGTTTTCCCGTAAAAAATACATTTCAAAAAATAAATTAAAAAATTCGCAAAATCTCGGCCGGTGGTCGAAAAAATCCGAAACGTGGTACGAGTGGTCCCGTGGCCCGTGGGCGGATGGTGACCAAATTTCAAGGAGCTGGGACTTGTAGTTTTCTCGTAAAAAATACATTTCAAAAAATAAATTAAAAAATTCGCAAAATCTCGGCCGGTGGTCGAAAAAATCTGAAACGTGGTACGAGTGGTCCCGTGGCCCGTGGGCGGATGGTGACCAAATTTCAAGGAGCTGGGACTTGTAGTTTTCTCGTAAAAAATACATTTCAAAAAATAAATTAAAAAATTCGCAAACTCTCGGCCGGTGGTCGAAAAAATCCGAAACGTGGTACGAGTGGTCCCGTGGCCCGTGGGCGGATGGTGACCAAATTTCAAGGAGCTGGGACTTGTAGTTTTCCCGTAAAAAATACTTTTCAAATAATAAATTTAAAAATTCGCAAAATCTCGGCCGGTGGTCGAAAAAATCCGAAACGTGGTACGAGTGGTCCCGTGGCCCGTGGGCGGATGGTGACCAAATTTCAAGGAGCTGGGACTTGTAGTTTTCTCGTAAAAAATACATTTCAAAAAATAAATTTAAAAATTCGCAAAATCTCGGCCGGTGGTCGAAAAAATCCGAAACGTGGTACGAGTGGTCCCGTGGCCCGTGGGCGGATGGTGACCAAATTTCAAGGAGCTGGGACTTGTAGTTTTCTCGTAAAAAATACATTTCAAAAAATAAATTTAAAAATTCGCAAAATCTCGGCCGGTGGTCGAAAAAATCCGAAACGTGGTACGAGTGGTCCCGTGGCCCGTGGGCGGATGGTGACCAAATTTCAAGGAGCTGGGACTTGTAGTTTTCCCGTAAAAAATACTTTTCAAATAATAAATTTAAAAATTCGCAAACTCTCGGCCGGTGGTCGAAAAAATCCGAAACGTGGTACGAGTGGTCCCGTGGCCCGTGGGCGGATGGTGACCAAATTTCAAGGAGCTGGGACTTGTAGTTTTCCCGTAAAAAATACTTTTCAAATAATAAATTAAAAAATTTGCAAACTCTCGGCCGGTGGTCGAAAAAATCCGAAACGTGGTACGAGTGGTCCCGTGGCCCGTGGGCGGATGGTGACCAAATTTCAAGGAGCTGGGACTTGTAGTTTTCTCGTAAAAAATACTTTTCAAATAATAAATTAAAAAATTCGCAAAATCTCGGCCGGTGGTCGAAAAAATCCGAAACGTGGTACGAGTGGTCCCGTGGCCCGTGGGCGGATGGTGACCAAATTTCAAGGAGCTGGGACTTGTAGTTTTCTCGTAAAAAATACTTTTCAAATAATAAATTAAAAAATTCGCAAAATCTCGGCCGGTGGTCGAAAAAATCCGAAACGTGGTACGAGTGGTCCCGTGGCCCGTGGGCGGATGGTGACCAAATTTCAAGGAGCTGGGACTTGTAGTTTTCTCGTAAAAAATACATTTCAAAAAATAAATTTAAAAATTCGCAAAATCTCGGCCGGTGGTCGAAAAAATCCGAAACGTGGTACGAGTGGTCCCGTGGCCCGTGGGCGGATGGTGACCAAATTTCAAGGAGCTGGGACTTGTAGTTTTCTCGTAAAAAATACATTTCAAAAAATAAATTTAAAAATTCGCAAAATCTCGGCCGGTGGTCGAAAAAATCCGAAACGTGGTACGAGTGGTCCCGTGGCCCGTGGGCGGATGGTGACCAAATTTCAAGGAGCTGGGACTTGTAGTTTTCCCGTAAAAAATACATTTCAAAAAATAAATTAAAAAATTCGCAAACTCTCGGCCGGTGGTCGAAAAAATCCGAAACGTGGTACGAGTGGTCCCGTGGCCCGTGGGCGGATGGTGACCAAATTTCAAGGAGCTGGGACTTGTAGTTTTCCCGTAAAAAATACTTTTCAAATAATAAATTAAAAAATTCGCAAACTCTCGGCCGGTGGTCGAAAAAATCCGAAACGTGGTACGAGTGGTCCCGTGGCCCGTGGGCGGATGGTGACCAAATTTCAAGGAGCTGGGACTTGTAGTTTTCTCGTAAAAAATACTTTTCAAATAATAAATTAAAAAATTCGCAAAATCTCGGCCGGTGGTCGAAAAAATCCGAAACGTGGTACGAGTGGTCCCGTGGCCCGTGGGCGGATGGTGACCAAATTTCAAGGAGCTGGGACTTGTAGTTTTCTCGTAAAAAATACTTTTCAAATAATAAATTAAAAAATTCGCAAAATCTCGGCCGGTGGTCGAAAAAATCCGAAACGTGGTACGAGTGGTCCCGTGGCCCGTGGGCGGATGGTGACCAAATTTCAAGGAGCTGGGACTTGTAGTTTTCTCGTAAAAAATACTTTTCAAATAATAAATTAAAAAATTCGCAAAATCTCGGCCGGTGGTCGAAAAAATCCGAAACGTGGTACGAGTGGTCCCGTGGCCCGTGGGCGGATGGTGACCAAATTTCAAGGAGCTGGGACTTGTAGTTTTCCCGTAAAAAATACATTTCAAAAAATAAATTAAAAAATTCGCAAAATCTCGGCCGGTGGTCGAAAAAATCCGAAACGTGGTACGAGTGGTCCCGTGGCCCGTGGGCGGATGGTGACCAAATTTCAAGGAGCTGGGACTTGTAGTTTTCTCGTAAAAAATACATTTCAAAAAATAAATTAAAAAATTCGCAAAATCTCGGCCGGTGGTCGAAAAAATCCGAAACGTGGTACGAGTGGTCCCGTGGCCCGTGGGCGGATGGTGACCAAATTTCAAGGAGCTGGGACTTGTAGTTTTCTCGTAAAAAAAACATTTCAAAAAATAAATTAAAAAATTCGCAAAATCTCGGCCGGTGGTCGAAAAAATCCGAAACGTGGTACGAGTGGTCCCGTGGCCCGTGGGCGGATGGTGACCAAATTTCAAGGAGCTGGGACTTGTAGTTTTCCCGTAAAAAATACATTTCAAATAATAAATTAAAAAATTCGCAAAATCTCGGCCGGTGGTCGAAAAAATCCGAAACGTGGTACGAGTGGTCCCGTGGCCCGTGGGCGGATGGTGACCAAATTTCAAGGAGCTGGGACTTGTAGTTTTCTCGTAAAAAATACTTTTCAAATAATAAATTAAAAAATTCGCAAAATCTCGGCCGGTGGTCGAAAAAATCCGAAACGTGGTACGAGTGGTCCCGTGGCCCGTGGGCGGATGGTGACCAAATTTCAAGGAGCTGGGACTTGTAGTTTTCCCGTAAAAAATACTTTTCAAATAATAAATTTAAAAATTCGCAAAATCTCGGCCGGTGGTCGAAAAAATCCGAAACGTGGTACGAGTGGTCCCGTGGCCCGTGGGCGGATGGTGACCAAATTTCAAGGAGCTGGGACTTGTAGTTTTCTCGTAAAAAATACTTTTCAAATAATAAATTAAAAAATTCGCAAAATCTCGGCCGGTGGTCGAAAAAATCCGAAACGTGGTACGAGTGGTCCCGTGGCCCGTGGGCGGATGGTGACCAAATTTCAAGGAGCTGGGACTTGTAGTTTTCTCGTAAAAAATACTTTTCAAAAAATAAATTAAAAAATTCGCAAAATCTCGGCCGGTGGTCGAAAAAATCCGAAACGTGGTACGAGTGGTCCCGTGGCCCGTGGGCGGATGGTGACCAAATTTCAAGGAGCTGGGACTTGTAGTTTTCTCGTAAAAAATACATTTCAAAAAATAAATTAAAAAATTCGCAAAATCTCGGCCGGTGGTTGAAAAAATCCGAAACGTGGTACGAGTGGTCCCGTGGCCCGTGGGCGGATGGTGACCAAATTTCAAGGAGCTGGGACTTGTAGTTTTCCCGTAAAAAATACATTTCAAAAAATAAATTAAAAAATTCGCAAAATCTCGGCCGGTGGTCGAAAAAATCCGAAACGTGGTACGAGTGGTCCCGTGGCCCGTGGGCGGATGGTGACCAAATTTCAAGGAGCTGGGACTTGTAGTTTTCCCGTAAAAAATACTTTTCAAATAATAAATTTAAAAATTCGCAAAATCTCGGCCGGTGGTCGAAAAAATCCGAAACGTGGTACGAGTGGTCCCGTGGCCCGTGGGCGGATGGTGACCAAATTTCAAGGAGCTGGGACTTGTAGTTTTCTCGTAAAAAATACATTTCAAAAAATAAATTTAAAAATTCGCAAAATCTCGGCCGGTGGTCGAAAAAATCCGAAACGTGGTACGAGTGGTCCCGTGGCCCGTGGGCGGATGGTGACCAAATTTCAAGGAGCTGGGACTTGTAGTTTTCCCGTAAAAAATACATTTCAAAAAATAAATTAAAAAATTCGCAAACTCTCGGCCGGTGGTCGAAAAAATCCGAAACGTGGTACGAGTGGTCCCGTGGCCCGTGGGCGGATGGTGACCAAATTTCAAGGAGCTGGGACTTGTAGTTTTCCCGTAAAAAATACATTTCAAAAAATAAATTAAAAAATTCGCAAAATCTCGGCCGGTGGTCGAAAAAATCCGAAACGTGGTACGAGTGGTCCCGTGGCCCGTGGGCGGATGGTGACCAAATTTCAAGGAGCTGGGACTTGTAGTTTTCCCGTAAAAAATACATTTCAAAAAATAAATTTAAATATTCGCAAAATCTCGGCCGGTGGTCGAAAAAATCCGAAACGTGGTACGAGTGGTCCCGTGGCCCGTGGGCGGATGGTGACCAAATTTCAAGGAGCTGGGACTTGTAGTTTTCCCGTAAAAAATACTTTTCAAATAATAAATTAAAAAATTCGCAAAATCTCGGCCGGTGGTCGAAAAAATCCGAAACGTGGTACGAGTGGTCCCGTGGCCCGTGGGCGGATGGTGACCAAATTTCAAGGAGCTGGGACTTGTAGTTTTCTCGTAAAAAATACATTTCAAAAAATAAATTTAAAAATTCGCAAAATCTCGGCCGGTGGTCGAAAAAATCCGAAACGTGGTACGAGTGGTCCCGTGGCCCGTGGGCGGATGGTGACCAAATTTCAAGGAGCTGGGACTTGTAGTTTTCTCGTAAAAAATACATTTCAAAAAATAAATTTAAAAATTCGCAAAATCTCGGCCGGTGGTCGAAAAAATCCGAAACGTGGTACGAGTGGTCCCGTGGCCCGTGGGCGGATGGTGACCAAATTTCAAGGAGCTGGGACTTGTAGTTTTCCCGTAAAAAATACATTTCAAAAAATAAATTAAAAAATTCGCAAACTCTCGGCCGGTGGTCGAAAAAATCCGAAACGTGGTACGAGTGGTCCCGTGGCCCGTGGGCGGATGGTGACCAAATTTCAAGGAGCTGGGACTTGTAGTTTTCCCGTAAAAAATACTTTTCAAATAATAAATTAAAAAATTCGCAAACTCTCGGCCGGTGGTCGAAAAAATCCGAAACGTGGTACGAGTGGTCCCGTGGCCCGTGGGCGGATGGTGACCAAATTTCAAGGAGCTGGGACTTGTAGTTTTCTCGTAAAAAATACTTTTCAAATAATAAATTAAAAAATTCGCAAAATCTCGGCCGGTGGTCGAAAAAATCCGAAACGTGGTACGAGTGGTCCCGTGGCCCGTGGGCGGATGGTGACCAAATTTCAAGGAGCTGGGACTTGTAGTTTTCCCGTAAAAAATACTTTTCAAATAATAAATTAAAAAATTCGCAAAATCTCGGCCGGTGGTCGAAAAAATCCGAAACGTGGTACGAGTGGTCCCGTGGCCCGTGGGCGGATGGTGACCAAATTTCAAGGAGCTGGGACTTGTAGTTTTCCCGTAAAAAATACTTTTCAAATAATAAATTTAAAAATTCGCAAAATCTCGGCCGGTGGTCGAAAAAATCCGAAACGTGGTACGAGTGGTCCCGTGGCCCGTGGGCGGATGGTGACCAAATTTCAAGGAGCTGGGACTTGTAGTTTTCCCGTAAAAAATACATTTCAAAAAATAAATTTAAAAATTCGCAAAATCTCGGCCGGTGGTCGAAAAAATCCGAAACGTGGTACGAGTGGTCCCGTGGCCCGTGGGCGGATGGTGACCAAATTTCAAGGAGCTGGGACTTGTAGTTTTCCCGTAAAAAATACTTTTCAAATAATAAATTAAAAAATTCGCAAAATCTCGGCCGGTGGTCGAAAAAATCCGAAACGTGGTACGAGTGGTCCCGTGGCCCGTGGGCGGATGGTGACCAAATTTCAAGGAGCTGGGACTTGTAGTTTTCTCGTAAAAAATACATTTCAAAAAATAAATTAAAAAATTCGCAAAATCTCGGCCGGTGGTCGAAAAAATCCGAAACGTGGTACGAGTGGTCCCGTGGCCCGTGGGCGGATGGTGACCAAATTTCAAGGAGCTGGGACTTGTAGTTTTCTCGTAAAAAATACATTTCAAAAAATAAATTTAAAAATTCGCAAAATCTCGGCCGGTGGTCGAAAAAATCCGAAACGTGGTACGAGTGGTCCCGTGGCCCGTGGGCGGATGGTGACCAAATTTCAAGGAGCTGGGACTTGTAGTTTTCCCGTAAAAAATACATTTCAAAAAATAAATTAAAAAATTCGCAAACTCTCGGCCGGTGGTCGAAAAAATCCGAAACGTGGTACGAGTGGTCCCGTGGCCCGTGGGCGGATGGTGACCAAATTTCAAGGAGCTGGGACTTGTAGTTTTCCCGTAAAAAATACTTTTCAAATAATAAATTAAAAAATTCGCAAACTCTCGGCCGGTGGTCGAAAAAATCCGAAACGTGGTACGAGTGGTCCCGTGGCCCGTGGGCGGATGGTGACCAAATTTCAAGGAGCTGGGACTTGTAGTTTTCTCGTAAAAAATACTTTTCAAATAATAAATTAAAAAATTCGCAAAATCTCGGCCGGTGGTCGAAAAAATCCGAAACGTGGTACGAGTGGTCCCGTGGCCCGTGGGCGGATGGTGACCAAATTTCAAGGAGCTGGGACTTGTAGTTTTCTCGTAAAAAATACATTTCAAAAAATAAATTAAAAAATTCGCAAAATCTCGGCCGGTGGTCGAAAAAATCCGAAACGTGGTACGAGTGGTCCCGTGGCCCGTGGGCGGATGGTGACCAAATTTCAAGGAGCTGGGACTTGTAGTTTTCTCGTAAAAAATACATTTCAAAAAATAAATTAAAAAATTCGCAAAATCTCGGCCGGTGGTCGAAAAAATCCGAAACGTGGTACGAGTGGTCCCGTGGCCCGTGGGCGGATGGTGACCAAATTTCAAGGAGCTGGGACTTGTAGTTTTCCCGTAAAAAATACATTTCAAAAAATAAATTAAAAAATTCGCAAACTCTCGGCCGGTGGTCGAAAAAATCCGAAACGTGGTACGAGTGGTCCCGTGGCCCGTGGGCGGATGGTGACCAAATTTCAAGGAGCTGGGACTTGTAGTTTTCCCGTAAAAAATACATTTCAAAAAATAAATTAAAAAATTCGCAAACTCTCGGCCGGTGGTCGAAAAAATCCGAAACGTGGTACGAGTGGTCCCGTGGCCCGTGGGCGGATGGTGACCAAATTTCAAGGAGCTGGGACTTGTAGTTTTCCCGTAAAAAATACTTTTCAAATAATAAATTAAAAAATTCGCAAAATCTCGGCCGGTGGTCGAAAAAATCCGAAACGTGGTACGAGTGGTCCCGTGGCCCGTGGGCGGATGGTGACCAAATTTCAAGGAGCTGGGACTTGTAGTTTTCTCGTAAAAAATACTTTTCAAATAATAAATTAAAAAATTCGCAAAATCTCGGCCGGTGGTCGAAAAAATCCGAAACGTGGTACGAGTGGTCCCGTGGCCCGTGGGCGGATGGTGACCAAATTTCAAGGAGCTGGGACTTGTAGTTTTCTCGTAAAAAATACTTTTCAAATAATAAATTAAAAAATTCGCAAAATCTCGGCCGGTGGTCGAAAAAATCCGAAACGTGGTACGAGTGGTCCCGTGGCCCGTGGGCGGATGGTGACCAAATTTCAAGGAGCTGGGACTTGTAGTTTTCCCGTAAAAAATACATTTCAAAAAATAAATTAAAAAATTCGCAAAATCTCGGCCGGTGGTCGAAAAAATCCGAAACGTGGTACGAGTGGTCCCGTGGCCCGTGGGCGGATGGTGACCAAATTTCAAGGAGCTGGGACTTGTAGTTTTCCCGTAAAAAATACATTTCAAAAAATAAATTAAAAAATTCGCAAAATCTCGGCCGGTGGTCGAAAAAATCCGAAACGTGGTACGAGTGGTCCCGTGGCCCGTGGGCGGATGGTGACCAAATTTCAAGGAGCTGGGACTTGTAGTTTTCTCGTAAAAAATACATTTCAAAAAATAAATTAAAAAATTCGCAAAATCTCGGCCGGTGGTCGAAAAAATCCGAAACGTGGTACGAGTGGTCCCGTGGCCCGTGGGCGGATGGTGACCAAATTTCAAGGAGCTGGGACTTGTAGTTTTCTCGTAAAAAATACATTTCAAAAAATAAATTAAAAAATTCGCAAAATCTCGGCCGGTGGTCGAAAAAATCCGAAACGTGGTACGAGTGGTCCCGTGGCCCGTGGGCGGATGGTGACCAAATTTCAAGGAGCTGGGACTTGTAGTTTTCTCGTAAAAAATACATTTCAAATAATAAATTAAAAAATTCGCAAAATCTCGGCCGGTGGTCGAAAAAATCCGAAACGTGGTACGAGTGGTCCCGTGGCCCGTGGGCGGATGGTGACCAAATTTCAAGGAGCTGGGACTTGTAGTTTTCCCGTAAAAAATACTTTTCAAATAATAAATTTAAAAATTCGCAAAATCTCGGCCGGTGGTCGAAAAAATCCGAAACGTGGTACGAGTGGTCCCGTGGCCCGTGGGCGGATGGTGACCAAATTTCAAGGAGCTGGGACTTGTAGTTTTCCCGTAAAAAATACATTTCAAAAAATAAATTAAAAAATTCGCAAAATCTCGGCCGGTGGTCGAAAAAATCCGAAACGTGGTACGAGTGGTCCCGTGGCCCGTGGGCGGATGGTGACCAAATTTCAAGGAGCTGGGACTTGTAGTTTTCTCGTAAAAAATACATTTCAAAAAATAAATTAAAAAATTCGCAAAATCTCGGCCGGTGGTCGAAAAAATCCGAAACGTGGTACGAGTGGTCCCGTGGCCCGTGGGCGGATGGTGACCAAATTTCAAGGAGCTGGGACTTGTAGTTTTCCCGTAAAAAATACATTTCAAAAAATAAATTAAAAAATTCGCAAACTCTCGGCCGGTGGTTGAAAAAATCCGAAACGTGGTACGAGTGGTCCCGTGGCCCGTGGGCGGATGGTGACCAAATTTCAAGGAGCTGGGACTTGTAGTTTTCCCGTAAAAAATACATTTCAAAAAATAAATTAAAAAATTCGCAAACTCTCGGCCGGTGGTCGAAAAAATCCGAAACGTGGTACGAGTGGTCCCGTGGCCCGTGGGCGGATGGTGACCAAATTTCAAGGAGCTGGGACTTGTAGTTTTCCCGTAAAAAATACATTTCAAAAAATAAATTAAAAAATTCGCAAACTCTCGGCCGGTGGTCGAAAAAATCCGAAACGTGGTACGAGTGGTCCCGTGGCCCGTGGGCGGATGGTGACCAAATTTCAAGGAGCTGGGCCTTGTAGTTTTCCCGTAAAAAATACATTTCAAAAAATAAATTAAAAAATTCGCAAAATCTCGGCCGGTGGTCGAAAAAATCCGAAACGTGGTACGAGTGGTCCCGTGGCCCGTGGGCGGATGGTGACCAAATTTCAAGGAGCTGGGACTTGTAGTTTTCCCGTAAAAAATACATTTCAAAAAATAAATTAAAAAATTCGCAAAATCTCGGCCGGTGGTCGAAAAAATCCGAAACGTGGTACGAGTGGTCCCGTGGCCCGTGGGCGGATGGTGACCAAATTTCAAGGAGCTGGGACTTGTAGTTTTCTCGTAAAAAATACATTTCAAAAAATAAATTAAAAAATTCGCAAAATCTCGGCCGGTGGTCGAAAAAATCCGAAACGTGGTACGAGTGGTCCCGTGGCCCGTGGGCGGATGGTGACCAAATTTCAAGGAGCTGGGACTTGTAGTTTTCTCGTAAAAAATACATTTCAAAAAATAAATTAAAAAATTCGCAAAATCTCGGCCGGTGGTCGAAAAAATCCGAAACGTGGTACGAGTGGTCCCGTGGCCCGTGGGCGGATGGTGACCAAATTTCAAGGAGCTGGGACTTGTAGTTTTCTCGTAAAAAATACATTTCAAAAAATAAATTAAAAAATTCGCAAAATCTCGGCCGGTGGTCGAAAAAATCCGAAACGTGGTACGAGTGGTCCCGTGGCCCGTGGGCGGATGGTGACCAAATTTCAAGGAGCTGGGACTTGTAGTTTTCTCGTAAAAAATACTTTTCAAAAAATAAATTAAAAAATTCGCAAAATCTCGGCCGGTGGTCGAAAAAATCCGAAACGTGGTACGAGTGGTCCCGTGGCCCGTGGGCGGATGGTGACCAAATTTCAAGGAGCTGGGACTTGTAGTTTTCTCGTAAAAAATACATTTCAAAAAATAAATTAAAAAATTCGCAAAATCTCGGCCGGTGGTCGAAAAAATCCGAAACGTGGTACGAGTGGTCCCGTGGCCCGTGGGCGGATGGTGACCAAATTTCAAGGAGCTGGGACTTGTAGTTTTCTCGTAAAAAATACATTTCAAAAAATAAATTAAAAAATTCGCAAAATCTCGGCCGGTGGTCGAAAAAATCCGAAACGTGGTACGAGTGGTCCCGTGGCCCGTGGGCGGATGGTGACCAAATTTCAAGGAGCTGGGACTTGTAGTTTTCCCGTAAAAAATACTTTTCAAATAATAAATTTAAAAATTCGCAAAATCTCGGCCGGTGGTCGAAAAAATCCGAAACGTGGTACGAGTGGTCCCGTGGCCCGTGGGCGGATGGTGACCAAATTTCAAGGAGCTGGGACTTGTAGTTTTCCCGTAAAAAATACTTTTCAAAAAATAAATTTAAAAATTCGCAAAATCTCGGCCGGTGGTCGAAAAAATCCGAAACGTGGTACGAGTGGTCCCGTGGCCCGTGGGCGGATGGTGACCAAATTTCAAGGAGCTGGGACTTGTAGTTTTCCCGTAAAAAATACATTTCAAAAAATAAATTAAAAAATTCGCAAAATCTCGGCCGGTGGTCGAAAAAATCCGAAACGTGGTACGAGTGGTCCCGTGGCCCGTGGGCGGATGGTGACCAAATTTCAAGGAGCTGGGACTTGTAGTTTTCCCGTAAAAAATACATTTCAAAAAATAAATTAAAAAATTCGCAAAATCTCGGCCGGTGGTCGAAAAAATCCGAAACGTGGTACGAGTGGTCCCGTGGCCCGTGGGCGGATGGTGACCAAATTTCAAGGAGCTGGGACTTGTAGTTTTCTCGTAAAAAATACATTTCAAAAAATAAATTAAAAAATTCGCAAAATCTCGGCCGGTGGTCGAAAAAATCCGAAACGTGGTACGAGTGGTCCCGTGGCCCGTGGGCGGATGGTGACCAAATTTCAAGGAGCTGGGACTTGTAGTTTTCTCGTAAAAAATACATTTCAAAAAATAAATTAAAAAATTCGCAAAATCTCGGCCGGTGGTCGAAAAAATCCGAAACGTGGTACGAGTGGTCCCGTGGCCCGTGGGCGGATGGTGACCAAATTTCAAGGAGCTGGGACTTGTAGTTTTCTCGTAAAAAATACTTTTCAAAAAATAAATTAAAAAATTCGCAAAATCTCGGCCGGTGGTCGAAAAAATCCGAAACGTGGTACGAGTGGTCCCGTGGCCCGTGGGCGGATGGTGACCAAATTTCAAGGAGCTGGGACTTGTAGTTTTCTCGTAAAAAATACATTTCAAAAAATAAATTAAAAAATTCGCAAAATCTCGGCCGGTGGTCGAAAAAATCCGAAACGTGGTACGAGTGGTCCCGTGGCCCGTGGGCGGATGGTGACCAAATTTCAAGGAGCTGGGACTTGTAGTTTTCCCGTAAAAAATACTTTTCAAATAATAAATTAAAAAATTCGCAAAATCTCGGCCGGTGGTCGAAAAAATCCGAAACGTGGTACGAGTGGTCCCGTGGCCCGTGGGCGGATGGTGACCACATTTCAAGGAGCTGGGACTTGTAGTTTTCCCGTAAAAAATACTTTTCAAATAATAAATTTAAAAATTCGCAAAATCTCGGCCGGTGGTCGAAAAAATCCGAAACGTGGTACGAGTGGTCCCGTGGCCCGTGGGCGGATGGTGACCACATTTCAAGGAGCTGGGACTTGTAGTTTTCCCGTAAAAAATACTTTTCAAATAATAAATTTAAAAATTCGCAAAATCTCGGCCGGTGGTCGAAAAAATCCGAAACGTGGTACGAGTGGTCCCGTGGCCCGTGGGCGGATGGTGACCAAATTTCAAGGAGCTGGGACTTGTAGTTTTCCCGTAAAAAATACATTTCAAAAAATAAATTAAAAAATTCGCAAAATCTCGGCCGGTGGTCGAAAAAATCCGAAACGTGGTACGAGTGGTCCCGTGGCCCGTGGGCGGATGGTGACCAAATTTCAAGGAGCTGGGACTTGTAGTTTTCCCGTAAAAAATACATTTCAAAAAATAAATTAAAAAATTCGCAAAATCTCGGCCGGTGGTCGAAAAAATCCGAAACGTGGTACGAGTGGTCCCGTGGCCCGTGGGCGGATGGTGACCAAATTTCAAGGAGCTGGGACTTGTAGTTTTCCCGTAAAAAATACATTTCAAAAAATAAATTAAAAAATTCGCAAAATCTCGGCCGGTGGTCGAAAAAATCCGAAACGTGGTACGAGTGGTCCCGTGGCCCGTGGGCGGATGGTGACCAAATTTCAAGGAGCTGGGACTTGTAGTTTTCTCGTAAAAAATACATTTCAAAAAATAAATTAAAAAATTCGCAAAATCTCGGCCGGTGGTCGAAAAAATCCGAAACGTGGTACGAGTGGTCCCGTGGCCCGTGGGCGGATGGTGACCAAATTTCAAGGAGCTGGGACTTGTAGTTTTCTCGTAAAAAATACTTTTCAAAAAATAAATTAAAAAATTCGCAAAATCTCGGCCGGTGGTCGAAAAAATCCGAAACGTGGTACGAGTGGTCCCGTGGCCCGTGGGCGGATGGTGACCACATTTCAAGGAGCTGGGACTTGTAGTTTTCTCGTAAAAAATACATTTCAAAAAATAAATTAAAAAATTCGCAAAATCTCGGCCGGTGGTCGAAAAAATCCGAAACGTGGTACGAGTGGTCCCGTGGCCCGTGGGCGGATGGTGACCAAATTTCAAGGAGCTGGGACTTGTAGTTTTCCCTTAAAAAATACATTTCAAAAAATAAATTAAAAAATTCGCAAAATCTCGGCCGGTGGTCGAAAAAATCCGAAACGTGGTACGAGTGGTCCCGTGGCCCGTGGGCGGATGGTGACCAAATTTCAAGGAGCTGGGACTTGTAGTTTTCCCGTAAAAAATACATTTCAAAAAATAAATTAAAAAATTCGCAAACTCTCGGCCGGTGGTCGAAAAAATCCGAAACGTGGTACGAGTGGTCCCGTGGCCCGTGGGCGGATGGTGACCAAATTTCAAGGAGCTGGGACTTGTAGTTTTCCCGTAAAAAATACTTTTCAAATAATAAATTAAAAAATTCGCAAAATCTCGGCCGGTGGTCGAAAAAATCCGAAACGTGGTACGAGTGGTCCCGTGGCCCGTGGGCGGATGGTGACCAAATTTCAAGGAGCTGGGACTTGTAGTTTTCTCGTAAAAAATACTTTTCAAATAATAAATTAAAAAATTCGCAAAATCTCGGCCGGTGGTCGAAAAAATCCGAAACGTGGTACGAGTGGTCCCGTGGCCCGTGGGCGGATGGTGACCAAATTTCAAGGAGCTGGGACTTGTAGTTTTCTCGTAAAAAATACTTTTCAAATAATAAATTAAAAAATTCGCAAAATCTCGGCCGGTGGTCGAAAAAATCCGAAACGTGGTACGAGTGGTCCCGTGGCCCGTGGGCGGATGGTGACCAAATTTCAAGGAGCTGGGACTTGTAGTTTTCCCGTAAAAAATACATTTCAAAAAATAAATTAAAAAATTCGCAAAATCTCGGCCGGTGGTCGAAAAAATCCGAAACGTGGTACGAGTGGTCCCGTGGCCCGTGGGCGGATGGTGACCAAATTTCAAGGAGCTGGGACTTGTAGTTTTCCCGTAAAAAATACATTTCAAAAAATAAATTAAAAAATTCGCAAAATCTCGGCCGGTGGTCGAAAAAATCCGAAACGTGGTACGAGTGGTCCCGTGGCCCGTGGGCGGATGGTGACCAAATTTCAAGGAGCTGGGACTTGTAGTTTTCTCGTAAAAAATACATTTCAAAAAATAAATTAAAAAATTCGCAAAATCTCGGCCGGTGGTCGAAAAAATCCGAAACGTGGTACGAGTGGTCCCGTGGCCCGTGGGCGGATGGTGACCAAATTTCAAGGAGCTGGGACTTGTAGTTTTCTCGTAAAAAATACATTTCAAAAAATAAATTAAAAAATTCGCAAAATCTCGGCCGGTGGTCGAAAAAATCCGAAACGTGGTACGAGTGGTCCCGTGGCCCGTGGGCGGATGGTGACCAAATTTCAAGGAGCTGGGACTTGTAGTTTTCTCGTAAAAAATACATTTCAAATAATAAATTAAAAAATTCGCAAAATCTCGGCCGGTGGTCGAAAAAATCCGAAACGTGGTACGAGTGGTCCCGTGGCCCGTGGGCGGATGGTGACCAAATTTCAAGGAGCTGGGACTTGTAGTTTTCCCGTAAAAAATACTTTTCAAATAATAAATTTAAAAATTCGCAAAATCTCGGCCGGTGGTCGAAAAAATCCGAAACGTGGTACGAGTGGTCCCGTGGCCCGTGGGCGGATGGTGACCAAATTTCAAGGAGCTGGGACTTGTAGTTTTCCCGTAAAAAATACATTTCAAAAAATAAATTAAAAAATTCGCAAAATCTCGGCCGGTGGTCGAAAAAATCCGAAACGTGGTACGAGTGGTCCCGTGGCCCGTGGGCGGATGGTGACCAAATTTCAAGGAGCTGGGACTTGTAGTTTTCCCGTAAAAAATACATTTCAAAAAATAAATTAAAAAATTCGCAAAATCTCGGCCGGTGGTCGAAAAAATCCGAAACGTGGTACGAGTGGTCCCGTGGCCCGTGGGCGGATGGTGACCAAATTTCAAGGAGCTGGGACTTGTAGTTTTCTCGTAAAAAATACATTTCAAAAAATAAATTAAAAAATTCGCAAAATCTCGGCCGGTGGTCGAAAAAATCCGAAACGTGGTACGAGTGGTCCCGTGGCCCGTGGGCGGATGGTGACCAAATTTCAAGGAGCTGGGACTTGTAGTTTTCCCGTAAAAAATACATTTCAAAAAATAAATTAAAAAATTCGCAAACTCTCGGCCGGTGGTTGAAAAAATCCGAAACGTGGTACGAGTGGTCCCGTGGCCCGTGGGCGGATGGTGACCAAATTTCAAGGAGCTGGGACTTGTAGTTTTCCCGTAAAAAATACATTTCAAAAAATAAATTAAAAAATTCGCAAACTCTCGGCCGGTGGTCGAAAAAATCCGAAACGTGGTACGAGTGGTCCCGTGGCCCGTGGGCGGATGGTGACCAAATTTCAAGGAGCTGGGACTTGTAGTTTTCCCGTAAAAAATACATTTCAAAAAATAAATTAAAAAATTCGCAAACTCTCGGCCGGTGGTCGAAAAAATCCGAAACGTGGTACGAGTGGTCCCGTGGCCCGTGGGCGGATGGTGACCAAATTTCAAGGAGCTGGGCCTTGTAGTTTTCCCGTAAAAAATACATTTCAAAAAATAAATTAAAAAATTCGCAAAATCTCGGCCGGTGGTCGAAAAAATCCGAAACGTGGTACGAGTGGTCCCGTGGCCCGTGGGCGGATGGTGACCAAATTTCAAGGAGCTGGGACTTGTAGTTTTCCCGTAAAAAATACATTTCAAAAAATAAATTAAAAAATTCGCAAAATCTCGGCCGGTGGTCGAAAAAATCCGAAACGTGGTACGAGTGGTCCCGTGGCCCGTGGGCGGATGGTGACCAAATTTCAAGGAGCTGGGACTTGTAGTTTTCTCGTAAAAAATACATTTCAAAAAATAAATTAAAAAATTCGCAAAATCTCGGCCGGTGGTCGAAAAAATCCGAAACGTGGTACGAGTGGTCCCGTGGCCCGTGGGCGGATGGTGACCAAATTTCAAGGAGCTGGGACTTGTAGTTTTCTCGTAAAAAATACATTTCAAAAAATAAATTAAAAAATTCGCAAAATCTCGGCCGGTGGTCGAAAAAATCCGAAACGTGGTACGAGTGGTCCCGTGGCCCGTGGGCGGATGGTGACCAAATTTCAAGGAGCTGGGACTTGTAGTTTTCTCGTAAAAAATACATTTCAAAAAATAAATTAAAAAATTCGCAAAATCTCGGCCGGTGGTCGAAAAAATCCGAAACGTGGTACGAGTGGTCCCGTGGCCCGTGGGCGGATGGTGACCAAATTTCAAGGAGCTGGGACTTGTAGTTTTCTCGTAAAAAATACATTTCAAAAAATAAATTAAAAAATTCGCAAAATCTCGGCCGGTGGTCGAAAAAATCCGAAACGTGGTACGAGTGGTCCCGTGGCCCGTGGGCGGATGGTGACCAAATTTCAAGGAGCTGGGACTTGTAGTTTTCTCGTAAAAAATACTTTTCAAAAAATAAATTAAAAAATTCGCAAAATCTCGGCCGGTGGTCGAAAAAATCCGAAACGTGGTACGAGTGGTCCCGTGGCCCGTGGGCGGATGGTGACCAAATTTCAAGGAGCTGGGACTTGTAGTTTTCTCGTAAAAAATACATTTCAAAAAATAAATTAAAAAATTCGCAAAATCTCGGCCGGTGGTCGAAAAAATCCGAAACGTGGTACGAGTGGTCCCGTGGCCCGTGGGCGGATGGTGACCAAATTTCAAGGAGCTGGGACTTGTAGTTTTCCCGTAAAAAATACTTTTCAAATAATAAATTTAAAAATTCGCAAAATCTCGGCCGGTGGTCGAAAAAATCCGAAACGTGGTACGAGTGGTCCCGTGGCCCGTGGGCGGATGGTGACCAAATTTCAAGGAGCTGGGACTTGTAGTTTTCCCGTAAAAAATACTTTTCAAAAAATAAATTTAAAAATTCGCAAAATCTCGGCCGGTGGTCGAAAAAATCCGAAACGTGGTACGAGTGGTCCCGTGGCCCGTGGGCGGATGGTGACCAAATTTCAAGGAGCTGGGACTTGTAGTTTTCCCGTAAAAAATACATTTCAAAAAATAAATTAAAAAATTCGCAAAATCTCGGCCGGTGGTCGAAAAAATCCGAAACGTGGTACGAGTGGTCCCGTGGCCCGTGGGCGGATGGTGACCAAATTTCAAGGAGCTGGGACTTGTAGTTTTCCCGTAAAAAATACATTTCAAAAAATAAATTAAAAAATTCGCAAAATCTCGGCCGGTGGTCGAAAAAATCCGAAACGTGGTACGAGTGGTCCCGTGGCCCGTGGGCGGATGGTGACCAAATTTCAAGGAGCTGGGACTTGTAGTTTTCTCGTAAAAAATACATTTCAAAAAATAAATTAAAAAATTCGCAAAATCTCGGCCGGTGGTCGAAAAAATCCGAAACGTGGTACGAGTGGTCCCGTGGCCCGTGGGCGGATGGTGACCAAATTTCAAGGAGCTGGGACTTGTAGTTTTCTCGTAAAAAATACATTTCAAAAAATAAATTAAAAAATTCGCAAAATCTCGGCCGGTGGTCGAAAAAATCCGAAACGTGGTACGAGTGGTCCCGTGGCCCGTGGGCGGATGGTGACCAAATTTCAAGGAGCTGGGACTTGTAGTTTTCTCGTAAAAAATACTTTTCAAAAAATAAATTAAAAAATTCGCAAAATCTCGGCCGGTGGTCGAAAAAATCCGAAACGTGGTACGAGTGGTCCCGTGGCCCGTGGGCGGATGGTGACCAAATTTCAAGGAGCTGGGACTTGTAGTTTTCTCGTAAAAAATACATTTCAAAAAATAAATTAAAAAATTCGCAAAATCTCGGCCGGTGGTCGAAAAAATCCGAAACGTGGTACGAGTGGTCCCGTGGCCCGTGGGCGGATGGTGACCAAATTTCAAGGAGCTGGGACTTGTAGTTTTCCCGTAAAAAATACTTTTCAAATAATAAATTAAAAAATTCGCAAAATCTCGGCCGGTGGTCGAAAAAATCCGAAACGTGGTACGAGTGGTCCCGTGGCCCGTGGGCGGATGGTGACCACATTTCAAGGAGCTGGGACTTGTAGTTTTCCCGTAAAAAATACTTTTCAAATAATAAATTTAAAAATTCGCAAAATCTCGGCCGGTGGTCGAAAAAATCCGAAACGTGGTACGAGTGGTCCCGTGGCCCGTGGGCGGATGGTGACCACATTTCAAGGAGCTGGGACTTGTAGTTTTCCCGTAAAAAATACTTTTCAAATAATAAATTTAAAAATTCGCAAAATCTCGGCCGGTGGTCGAAAAAATCCGAAACGTGGTACGAGTGGTCCCGTGGCCCGTGGGCGGATGGTGACCAAATTTCAAGGAGCTGGGACTTGTAGTTTTCCCGTAAAAAATACATTTCAAAAAATAAATTAAAAAATTCGCAAAATCTCGGCCGGTGGTCGAAAAAATCCGAAACGTGGTACGAGTGGTCCCGTGGCCCGTGGGCGGATGGTGACCAAATTTCAAGGAGCTGGGACTTGTAGTTTTCCCGTAAAAAATACATTTCAAAAAATAAATTAAAAAATTCGCAAAATCTCGGCCGGTGGTCGAAAAAATCCGAAACGTGGTACGAGTGGTCCCGTGGCCCGTGGGCGGATGGTGACCAAATTTCAAGGAGCTGGGACTTGTAGTTTTCCCGTAAAAAATACATTTCAAAAAATAAATTAAAAAATTCGCAAAATCTCGGCCGGTGGTCGAAAAAATCCGAAACGTGGTACGAGTGGTCCCGTGGCCCGTGGGCGGATGGTGACCAAATTTCAAGGAGCTGGGACTTGTAGTTTTCTCGTAAAAAATACATTTCAAAAAATAAATTAAAAAATTCGCAAAATCTCGGCCGGTGGTCGAAAAAATCCGAAACGTGGTACGAGTGGTCCCGTGGCCCGTGGGCGGATGGTGACCAAATTTCAAGGAGCTGGGACTTGTAGTTTTCTCGTAAAAAATACTTTTCAAAAAATAAATTAAAAAATTCGCAAAATCTCGGCCGGTGGTCGAAAAAATCCGAAACGTGGTACGAGTGGTCCCGTGGCCCGTGGGCGGATGGTGACCACATTTCAAGGAGCTGGGACTTGTAGTTTTCTCGTAAAAAATACTTTTCAAATAATAAATTAAAAAATTCGCAAAATCTCGGCCGGTGGTCGAAAAAATCCGAAACGTGGTACGAGTGGTCCCGTGGCCCGTGGGCGGATGGTGACCACATTTCAAGGAGCTGGGACTTGTAGTTTTCTCGTAAAAAATACATTTCAAATAATAAATTAAAAAATTCGCAAAATCTCGGCCGGTGGTCGAAAAAATCCGAAACGTGGTACGAGTGGTCCCGTGGCCCGTGGGCGGATGGTGACCAAATTTCAAGGAGCTGGGACTTGTAGTTTTCCCTTAAAAAATACATTTCAAAAAATAAATTAAAAAATTCGCAAAATCTCGGCCGGTGGTCGAAAAAATCCGAAACGTGGTACGAGTGGTCCCGTGGCCCGTGGGCGGATGGTGACCAAATTTCAAGGAGCTGGGACTTGTAGTTTTCTCGTAAAAAATACATTTCAAATAATAAATTAAAAAATTCGCAAAATCTCGGCCGGTGGTCGAAAAAATCCGAAACGTGGTACGAGTGGTCCCGTGGCCCGTGGGCGGATGGTGACCAAATTTCAAGGAGCTGGGACTTGTAGTTTTCCCGTAAAAAATACATTTCAAAAAATAAATTAAAAAATTCGCAAAATCTCGGCCGGTGGTCGAAAAAATCCGAAACGTGGTACGAGTGGTCCCGTGGCCCGTGGGCGGATGGTGACCAAATTTCAAGGAGCTGGGACTTGTAGTTTTCCCGTAAAAAATACATTTCAAAAAATAAATTAAAAAATTCGCAAAATCTCGGCCGGTGGTCGAAAAAATCCGAAACGTGGTACGAGTGGTCCCGTGGCCCGTGGGCGGATGGTGACCAAATTTCAAGGAGCTGGGACTTGTAGTTTTCCCGTAAAAAATACATTTCAAAAAATAAATTAAAAAATTCGCAAAATCTCGGCCGGTGGTCGAAAAAATCCGAAACGTGGTACGAGTGGTCCCGTGGCCCGTGGGCGGATGGTGACCAAATTTCAAGGAGCTGGGACTTGTAGTTTTCTCGTAAAAAATACATTTCAAATAATAAATTAAAAAATTCGCAAAATCTCGGCCGGTGGTCGAAAAAATCCGAAACGTGGTACGAGTGGTCCCGTGGCCCGTGGGCGGTTGGTGACCAAATTTCAAGGAGCTGGGACTTGTAGTTTTCTCGTAAAATATACATTTCAAAAAATAAATTAAAAAATTCGCAAAATCTCGGCCGGTGGTCGAAAAAATCCGAAACGTGGTACGAGTGGTCCCGTGGCCCGTGGGCGGATGGTGACCAAATTTCAAGGAGCTGGGACTTGTAGTTTTCTCGTAAAAAATACATTTCAAAAAATAAATTAAAAAATTCGCAAAATCTCGGCCGGTGGTCGAAAAAATCCGAAACGTGGTACGAGTGGTCCCGTGGCCCGTGGGCGGATGGTGACCAAATTTCAAGGAGCTGGGACTTGTAGTTTTCCCGTAAAAAATACTTTTCAAATAATAAATTAAAAAATTCGCAAAATCTCGGCCGGTGGTCGAAAAAATCCGAAACGTGGTACGAGTGGTCCCGTGGCCCGTGGGCGGATGGTGACCAAATTTCAAGGAGCTGGGACTTGTAGTTTTCCCGTAAAAAATACATTTCAAAAAATAAATTAAAAAATTCGCAAAATCTCGGCCGGTGGTCGAAAAAATCCGAAACGTGGTACGAGTGGTCCCGTGGCCCGTGGGCGGATGGTGACCAAATTTCAAGGAGCTGGGACTTGTAGTTTTCTCGTAAAAAATACTTTTCAAAAAATAAATTAAAAAATTCGCAAAATCTCGGCCGGTGGTCGAAAAAATCCGAAACGTGGTACGAGTGGTCCCGTGGCCCGTGGGCGGATGGTGACCAAATTTCAAGGAGCTGGGACTTGTAGTTTTCTCGTAAAAAATACTTTTCAAATAATAAATTAAAAAATTCGCAAAATCTCGGCCGGTGGTCGAAAAAATCCGAAACGTGGTACGAGTGGTCCCGTGGCCCGTGGGCGGATGGTGACCACATTTCAAGGAGCTGGGACTTGTAGTTTTCTCGTAAAAAATACATTTCAAAAAATAAATTAAAAAATTCGCAAAATCTCGGCCGGTGGTCGAAAAAATCCGAAACGTGGTACGAGTGGTCCCGTGGCCCGTGGGCGGATGGTGACCACATTTCAAGGAGCTGGGACTTGTAGTTTTCTCGTAAAAAATACTTTTCAAATAATAAATTAAAAAATTCGCAAAATCTCGGCCGGTGGTCGAAAAAATCCGAAACGTGGTACGAGTGGTCCCGTGGCCCGTGGGCGGATGGTGACCAAATTTCAAGGAGCTGGGACTTGTAGTTTTCTCGTAAAAAATACATTTCAAAAAATAAATTAAAAAATTCGCAAAATCTCGGCCGGTGGTCGAAAAAATCCGAAACGTGGTACGAGTGGTCCCGTGGCCCGTGGGCGGATGGTGACCAAATTTCAAGGAGCTGGGACTTGTAGTTTTCTCGTAAAAAATACATTTCAAAAAATAAATTAAAAAATTCGCAAAATCTCGGCCGGTGGTCGAAAAAATCCGAAACGTGGTACGAGTGGTCCCGTGGCCCGTGGGCGGATGGTGACCAAATTTCAAGGAGCTGGGACTTGTAGTTTGCTCGTAAAAAATACATTTCAAAAAATAAATTAAAAAATTCGCAAAATCTCGGCCGGTGGTCGAAAAAATCCGAAACGTGGTACGAGTGGTCCCGTGGCCCGTGGGCGGATGGTGACCAAATTTCAAGGAGCTGGGACTTGTAGTTTTCTCGTAAAAAATACTTTTCAAATAATAAATTAAAAAATTCGCAAAATCTCGGCCGGTGGTCGAAAAAATCCGAAACGTGGTACGAGTGGTCCCGTGGCCCGTGGGCGGATGGTGACCAAATTTCAAGGAGCTGGGACTTGTAGTTTTCTCGTAAAAAATACATTTCAAAAAATAAATTAAAAAATTCGCAAAATCTCGGCCGGTGGTCGAAAAAATCCGAAACGTGGTACGAGTGGTCCCGTGGCCCGTGGGCGGATGGTGACCAAATTTCAAGGAGCTGGGACTTGTAGTTTTCTCGTAAAAAATACATTTCAAATAATAAATTAAAAAATTCGCAAAATCTCGGCCGGTGGTCGAAAAAATCCGAAACGTGGTACGAGTGGTCCCGTGGCCCGTGGGCGGATGGTGACCAAATTTCAAGGAGCTGGGACTTGTAGTTTTCTCGTAAAAAATACATTTCAAAAAATAAATTAAAAAATTCGCAAAATCTCGGCCGGTGGTCGAAAAAATCCGAAACGTGGTACGAGTGGTCCCGTGGCCCGTGGGCGGATGGTGACCAAATTTCAAGGAGCTGGGACTTGTAGTTTTCTCGTAAAAAATACATTTCAAAAAATAAATTAAAAAATTCGCAAAATCTCGGCCGGTGGTCGAAAAAATCCGAAACGTGGTACGAGTGGTCCCGTGGCCCGTGGGCGGATGGTGACCAAATTTCAAGGAGCTGGGACTTGTAGTTTTCTCGTAAAAAATACTTTTCAAATAATAAATTAAAAAATTCGCAAAATCTCGGCCGGTGGTCGAAAAAATCCGAAACGTGGTACGAGTGGTCCCGTGGCCCGTGGGCGGATGGTGACCAAATTTCAAGGAGCTGGGACTTGTAGTTTTCTCGTAAAAAATACTTTTCAAATAATAAATTAAAAAATTCGCAAAATCTCGGCCGGTGGTCGAAAAAATCCGAAACGTGGTACGAGTGGTCCCGTGGCCCGTGGGCGGATGGTGACCAAATTTCAAGGAGCTGGGACTTGTAGTTTTCTCGTAAAAAATACTTTTCAAATAATAAATTAAAAAATTCGCAAAATCTCGGCCGGTGGTCGAAAAAATCCGAAACGTGGTACGAGTGGTCCCGTGGCCCGTGGGCGGATGGTGACCAAATTTCAAGGAGCTGGGACTTGTAGTTTTCTCGTAAAATATACATTTCAAAAAATAAATTAAAAAATTCGCAAAATCTCGGCCGGTGGTCGAAAAAATCCGAAACGTGGTACGAGTGGTCCCGTGGCCCGTGGGCGGATGGTGACCAAATTTCAAGGAGCTGGGACTTGTAGTTTTCTCGTAAAAAATACATTTCAAAAAATAAATTAAAAAATTCGCAAAATCTCGGCCGGTGGTCGAAAAAATCCGAAACGTGGTACGAGTGGTCCCGTGGCCCGTGGGCGGATGGTGACCAAATTTCAAGGAGCTGGGACTTGTAGTTTTCTCGTAAAAAATACATTTCAAAAAATAAATTAAAAAATTCGCAAAATCTCGGCCGGTGGTCGAAAAAATCCGAAACGTGGTACGAGTGGTCCCGTGGCCCGTGGGCGGATGGTGACCAAATTTCAAGGAGCTGGGACTTGTAGTTTTCTCGTAAAAAATACATTTCAAAAAATAAATTAAAAAATTCGCAAAATCTCGGCCGGTGGTCGAAAAAATCCGAAACGTGGTACGAGTGGTCCCGTGGCCCGTGGGCGGATGGTGACCAAATTTCAAGGAGCTGGGACTTGTAGTTTTCTCGTAAAAAATACATTCCAAAAAATAAATTAAAAAATTCGCAAAATCTCGGCCGGTGGTCGAAAAAATCCGAAACGTGGTACGAGTGGTCCCGTGGCCCGTGGGCGGATGGTGACCAAATTTCAAGGAGCTGGGACTTGTAGTTTTCTCGTAAAAAATACATTCCAAAAAATAAATTAAAAAATTCGCAAAATCTCGGCCGGTGGTCGAAAAAATCCGAAACGTGGTACGAGTGGTCCCGTGGCCCGTGGGCGGATGGTGACCAAATTTCAAGGAGCTGGGACTTGTAGTTTTCTCGTAAAAAATACATTTCAAATAATAAATTAAAAAATTCGCAAAATCTCGGCCGGTGGTCGAAAAAATCCGAAACGTGGTACGAGTGGTCCCGTGGCCCGTGGGCGGATGGTGACCAAATTTCAAGGAGCTGGGACTTGTAGTTTTCTCGTAAAAAATACATTTCAAAAAATAAATTAAAAAATTCGCAAAATCTCGGCCGGTGGTCGAAAACATCCGAAACGTGGTACGAGTGGTCCCGTGGCCCGTGGGCGGATGGTGACCAAATTTCAAGGAGCTGGGACTTGTAGTTTTCTCGTAAAAAATACATTTCAAAAAATAAATTAAAAAATTCGCAAAATCTCGGCCGGTGGTCGAAAAAATCCGAAACGTGGTACGAGTGGTCCCGTGGCCCGTGGGCGGATGGTGACCAAATTTCAAGGAGCTGGGACTTGTAGTTTTCTCGTAAAAAATACTTTTCAAATAATAAATTAAAAAATTCGCAAAATCTCGGCCGGTGGTCGAAAAAATCCGAAACGTGGTACGAGTGGTCCCGTGGCCCGTGGGCGGATGGTGACCAAATTTCAAGGAGCTGGGACTTGTAGTTTTCTCGTAAAAAATACTTTTCAAATAATAAATTAAAAAATTCGCAAAATCTCGGCCGGTGGTCGAAAAAATCCGAAACGTGGTACGAGTGGTCCCGTGGCCCGTGGGCGGATGGTGACCAAATTTCAAGGAGCTGGGACTTGTAGTTTTCTCGTAAAAAATACATTTCAAAAAATAAATTAAAAAATTCGCAAAATCTCGGCCGGTGGTCGAAAAAATCCGAAACGTGGTACGAGTGGTCCCGTGGCCCGTGGGCGGATGGTGACCAAATTTCAAGGAGCTGGGACTTGTAGTTTTCTCGTAAAAAATACATTTCAAAAAATAAATTAAAAAATTCGCAAAATCTCGGCCGGTGGTCGAAAAAATCCGAAACGTGGTACGAGTGGTCCCGTGGCCCGTGGGCGGATGGTGACCAAATTTCAAGGAGCTGGGACTTGTAGTTTTCTCGTAAAAAATACTTTTCAAATAATAAATTAAAAAATTCGCAAAATCTCGGCCGGTGGTCGAAAAAATCCGAAACGTGGTACGAGTGGTCCCGTGGCCCGTGGGCGGATGGTGACCAAATTTCAAGGAGCTGGGACTTGTAGTTTTCTCGTAAAAAATACATTTCAAATAATAAATTAAAAAATTCGCAAAATCTCGGCCGGTGGTCGAAAAAATCCGAAACGTGGTACGAGTGGTCCCGTGGCCCGTGGGCGGATGGTGACCAAATTTCAAGGAGCTGGGACTTGTAGTTTTCTCGTAAAAAATACATTTCAAAAAATAAATTAAAAAATTCGCAAAATCTCGGCCGGTGGTCGAAAAAATCCGAAACGTGGTACGAGTGGTCCCGTGGCCCGTGGGCGGATGGTGACCAAATTTCAAGAAGCTGGGACTTGTAGTTTTCTCGTAAAATATACATTTCAAAAAATAAATTAAAAAATTCGCAAAATCTCGGCCGGTGGTCGAAAAAATCCGAAACGTGGTACGAGTGGTCCCGTGGCCCGTGGGCGGATGGTGACCAAATTTCAAGGAGCTGGGACTTGTAGTTTTCTCGTAAAAAATACATTTCAAAAAATAAATTAAAAAATTCGCAAAATCTCGGCCGGTGGTCGAAAAAATCCGAAACGTGGTACGAGTGGTCCCGTGGCCCGTGGGCGGATGGTGACCAAATTTCAAGGAGCTGGGACTTGTAGTTTTCTCGTAAAAAATACATTTCAAAAAATAAATTAAAAAATTCGCAAAATCTCGGCCGGTGGTCGAACAAATCCGAAACGTGGTACGAGTGGTCCCGTGGCCCGTGGGCGGATGGTGACCAAATTTCAAGGAGCTGGGACTTGTAGTTTTCTCGTAAAAAATACATTTCAAAAAATAAATTAAAAAATTCGCAAAATCTCGGCCGGTGGTCGAAAAAATCCGAAACGTGGTCCCGTGGCCCGTGGGCGGATGGTGACCAAATTTCAAGGAGCTGGGACTTGTAGTTTTCTCGTAAAAAATACATTTCAAAAAATAAATTTAAAAATTCGCAAAATCTCAGCCGGTGGTCGAAAAAATCCGAAACGTGGTACGAGTGGTCCCGTGGCCCGTGGGCGGATGGTGACCAAATTTCAAGGAGCTGGGACTTGTAGTTTTCTCGTAAAAAATACTTTTCAAATAATAAATTAAAAAATTCGCAAAATCTCGGCCGGTGGTCGAAAAAATCCGAAACGTGGTACGAGTGGTCCCGTGGCCCGTGGGCGGATGGTGACCACATTTCAAGGAGCTGGGACTTGTAGTTTTCTCGTAAAAAATACATTTCAAAAAATAAATTAAAAAATTCGCAAAATCTCGGCCGGTGGTCGAAAAAATCCGAAACGTGGTACGAGTGGTCCCGTGGCCCGTGGGCGGATGGTGACCAAATTTCAAGGAGCTGGGACTTGTAGTTTTCTCGTAAAAAATACATTTCAAATAATAAATTAAAAAATTCGCAAAATCTCGGCCGGTGGTCGAAAAAATCCGAAACGTGGTACGAGTGGTCCCGTGGCCCGTGGGCGGATGGTGACCAAATTTCAAGGAGCTGGGACTTGTAGTTTTCTCGTAAAATATACATTTCAAAAAATAAATTAAAAAATTCGCAAAATCTCGGCCGGTGGTCGAAAAAATCCGAAACGTGGTACGAGTGGTCCCGTGGCCCGTGGGCGGATGGTGACCAAATTTCAAGGAGCTGGGACTTGTAGTTTTCCCGTAAAAAATACATTTCAAAAAATAAATTAAAAAATTCGCAAAATCTCGGCCGGTGGTCGAAAAAATCCGAAACGTGGTACGAGTGGTCCCGTGGCCCGTGGGCGGATGGTGACCAAATTTCAAGGAGCTGGGACTTGTAGTTTTCTCGTAAAAAATACATTTCAAAAAATAAATTAAAAAATTCGCAAAATCTCGGCCGGTGGTCGAAAACATCCGAAACGTGGTACGAGTGGTCCCGTGGCCCGTGGGCGGATGGTGACCAAATTTCAAGGAGCTGGGACTTGTAGTTTTCTCGTAAAAAATACATTTCAAAAAATAAATTAAAAAATTCGCAAAATCTCGGCCGGTGGTCGAAAAAATCCGAAACGTGGTACGAGTGGTCCCGTGGCCCGTGGGCGGATGGTGACCAAATTTCAAGGAGCTGGGACTTGTAGTTTTCTCGTAAAAAATACTTTTCAAATAATAAATTAAAAAATTCGCAAAATCTCGGCCGGTGGTCGAAAAAATCCGAAACGTGGTACGAGTGGTCCCGTGGCCCGTGGGCGGATGGTGACCAAATTTCAAGGAGCTGGGACTTGTAGTTTTCTCGTAAAAAATACTTTTCAAATAATAAATTAAAAAATTCGCAAAATCTCGGCCGGTGGTCGAAAAAATCCGAAACGTGGTACGAGTGGTCCCGTGGCCCGTGGGCGGATGGTGACCAAATTTCAAGGAGCTGGGACTTGTAGTTTTCTCGTAAAAAATACATTTCAAAAAATAAATTAAAAAATTCGCAAAATCTCGGCCGGTGGTCGAAAAAATCCGAAACGTGGTACGAGTGGTCCCGTGGCCCGTGGGCGGATGGTGACCAAATTTCAAGGAGCTGGGACTTGTAGTTTTCTCGTAAAATATACATTTCAAAAAATAAATTAAAAAATTCGCAAAATCTCGGCCGGTGGTCGAAAAAATCCGAAACGTGGTACGAGTGGTCCCGTGGCCCGTGGGCGGATGGTGACCAAATTTCAAGGAGCTGGGACTTGTAGTTTTCTCGTAAAAAATACATTTCAAAAAATAAATTAAAAAATTCGCAAAATCTCGGCCGGTGGTCGAAAAAATCCGAAACGTGGTACGAGTGGTCCCGTGGCCCGTGGGCGGATGGTGACCAAATTTCAAGGAGCTGGGACTTGTAGTTTTCTCGTAAAAAATACATTTCAAAAAATAAATTAAAAAATTCGCAAAATCTCGGCCGGTGGTCGAAAAAATCCGAAACGTGGTACGAGTGGTCCCGTGGCCCGTGGGCGGATGGTGACCAAATTTCAAGGAGCTGGGACTTGTAGTTTTCTCGTAAAAAATACTTTTCAAATAATAAATTAAAAAATTCGCAAAATCTCGGCCGGTGGTCGAAAAAATCCGAAACGTGGTACGAGTGGTCCCGTGGCCCGTGGGCGGATGGTGACCAAATTTCAAGGAGCTGGGACTTGTAGTTTTCTCGTAAAAAATACATTTCAAATAATAAATTAAAAAATTCGCAAAATCTCGGCCGGTGGTCGAAAAAATCCGAAACGTGGTACGAGTGGTCCCGTGGCCCGTGGGCGGATGGTGACCAAATTTCAAGGAGCTGGGACTTGTAGTTTTCTCGTAAAAAATACATTTCAAAAAATAAATTAAAAAATTCGCAAAATCTCGGCCGGTGGTCGAAAAAATCCGAAACGTGGTACGAGTGGTCCCGTGGCCCGTGGGCGGATGGTGACCAAATTTCAAGAAGCTGGGACTTGTAGTTTTCTCGTAAAATATACATTTCAAAAAATAAATTAAAAAATTCGCAAAATCTCGGCCGGTGGTCGAAAAAATCCGAAACGTGGTACGAGTGGTCCCGTGGCCCGTGGGCGGATGGTGACCAAATTTCAAGGAGCTGGGACTTGTAGTTTTCTCGTAAAAAATACATTTCAAAAAATAAATTAAAAAATTCGCAAAATCTCGGCCGGTGGTCGAAAAAATCCGAAACGTGGTACGAGTGGTCCCGTGGCCCGTGGGCGGATGGTGACCAAATTTCAAGGAGCTGGGACTTGTAGTTTTCTCGTAAAAAATACATTTCAAAAAATAAATTAAAAAATTCGCAAAATCTCGGCCGGTGGTCGAACAAATCCGAAACGTGGTACGAGTGGTCCCGTGGCCCGTGGGCGGATGGTGACCAAATTTCAAGGAGCTGGGACTTGTAGTTTTCTCGTAAAAAATACATTTCAAAAAATAAATTAAAAAATTCGCAAAATCTCGGCCGGTGGTCGAAAAAATCCGAAACGTGGTCCCGTGGCCCGTGGGCGGATGGTGACCAAATTTCAAGGAGCTGGGACTTGTAGTTTTCTCGTAAAAAATACATTTCAAAAAATAAATTTAAAAATTCGCAAAATCTCAGCCGGTGGTCGAAAAAATCCGAAACGTGGTACGAGTGGTCCCGTGGCCCGTGGGCGGATGGTGACCAAATTTCAAGGAGCTGGGACTTGTAGTTTTCTCGTAAAAAATACTTTTCAAATAATAAATTAAAAAATTCGCAAAATCTCGGCCGGTGGTCGAAAAAATCCGAAACGTGGTACGAGTGGTCCCGTGGCCCGTGGGCGGATGGTGACCACATTTCAAGGAGCTGGGACTTGTAGTTTTCTCGTAAAAAATACATTTCAAAAAATAAATTAAAAAATTCGCAAAATCTCGGCCGGTGGTCGAAAAAATCCGAAACGTGGTACGAGTGGTCCCGTGGCCCGTGGGCGGATGGTGACCAAATTTCAAGGAGCTGGGACTTGTAGTTTTCTCGTAAAAAATACATTTCAAATAATAAATTAAAAAATTCGCAAAATCTCGGCCGGTGGTCGAAAAAATCCGAAACGTGGTACGAGTGGTCCCGTGGCCCGTGGGCGGATGGTGACCAAATTTCAAGGAGCTGGGACTTGTAGTTTTCTCGTAAAATATACATTTCAAAAAATAAATTAAAAAATTCGCAAAATCTCGGCCGGTGGTCGAAAAAATCCGAAACGTGGTACGAGTGGTCCCGTGGCCCGTGGGCGGATGGTGACCAAATTTCAAGGAGCTGGGACTTGTAGTTTTCTCGTAAAAAATACATTTCAAAAAATAAATTAAAAAATTCGCAAAATCTCGGCCGGTGGTCGAAAAAATCCGAAACGTGGTACGAGTGGTCCCGTGGCCCGTGGGCGGATGGTGACCAAATTTCAAGGAGCTGGGACTTGTAGTTTTCTCGTAAAAAATACATTTCAAAAAATAAATTAAAAAATTCGCAAAATCTCGGCCGGTGGTCGAAAAAATCCGAAACGTGGTACGAGTGGTCCCGTGGCCCGTGGGCGGATGGTGACCAAATTTCAAGGAGCTGGGACTTGTAGTTTTCTCGTAAAAAATACATTTCAAATAATAAATTAAAAAATTCGCAAAATCTCGGCCGGTGGTCGAAAAAATCCGAAACGTGGTACGAGTGGTCCCGTGGCCCGTGGGCGGTTGGTGACCAAATTTCAAGGAGCTGGGACTTGTAGTTTTCTCGTAAAAAATACATTTCAAAAAATAAATTAAAAAATTCGCAAAATCTCGGCCGGTGGTCGAAAAAATCCGAAACGTGGTACGAGTGGTCCCGTGGCCCGTGGGCGGATGGTGACCAAATTTCAAGGAGCTGGGACTTGTAGTTTTCTCGTAAAAAATACATTTCAAAAAATAAATTAAAAAATTCGCAAAATCTCGGCCGGTGGTCGAAAAAATCCGAAACGTGGTACGAGTGGTCCCGTGGCCCGTGGGCGGATGGTGACCAAATTTCAAGGAGCTGGGACTTGTAGTTTTCTCGTAAAAAATACATTTCAAAAAATAAATTAAAAAATTCGCAAAATCTCGGCCGGTGGTCGAAAAAATCCGAAACGTGGTACGAGTGGTCCCGTGGCCCGTGGGCGGATGGTGACCAAATTTCAAGGAGCTGGGACTTGTAGTTTTCTCGTAAAATATACATTTCAAAAAATAAATTAAAAAATTCGCAAAATCTCGGCCGGTGGTCGAAAAAATCCGAAACGTGGTACGAGTGGTCCCGTGGCCCGTGGGCGGATGGTGACCAAATTTCAAGGAGCTGGGACTTGTAGTTTTCTCGTAAAAAATACATTTCAAAAAATAAATTAAAAAATTCGCAAAATCTCGGCCGGTGGTCGAAAAAATCCGAAACGTGGTACGAGTGGTCCCGTGGCCCGTGGGCGGATGGTGACCAAATTTCAAGGAGCTGGGACTTGTAGTTTTCTCGTAAAAAATACATTTCAAAAAATAAATTAAAAAATTCGCAAAATCTCGGCCGGTGGTCGAAAAAATCCGAAACGTGGTACGAGTGGTCCCGTGGCCCGTGGGCGGATGGTGACCACATTTCAAGGAGCTGGGACTTGTAGTTTTCTCGTAAAAAATACATTTCAAAAAATAAATTAAAAAATTCGCAAAATCTCGGCCGGTGGTCGAAAAAATCCGAAACGTGGTACGAGTGGTCCCGTGGCCCGTGGGCGGATGGTGACCAAATTTCAAGGAGCTGGGACTTGTAGTTTTCTCGTAAAAAATACATTTCAAATAATAAATTAAAAAATTCGCAAAATCTCGGCCGGTGGTCGAAAAAATCCGAAACGTGGTACGAGTGGTCCCGTGGCCCGTGGGCGGATGGTGACCAAATTTCAAGGAGCTGGGACTTGTAGTTTTCTCGTAAAATATACATTTCAAAAAATAAATTAAAAAATTCGCAAAATCTCGGCCGGTGGTCGAAAAAATCCGAAACGTGGTACGAGTGGTCCCGTGGCCCGTGGGCGGATGGTGACCAAATTTCAAGGAGCTGGGACTTGTAGTTTTCTCGTAAAAAATACATTTCAAAAAATAAATTAAAAAATTCGCAAAATCTCGGCCGGTGGTCGAAAAAATCCGAAACGTGGTACGAGTGGTCCCGTGGCCCGTGGGCGGATGGTGACCAAATTTCAAGGAGCTGGGACTTGTAGTTTTCTCGTAAAAAATACATTTCAAAAAATAAATTAAAAAATTCGCAAAATCTCGGCCGGTGGTCGAAAAAATCCGAAACGTGGTACGAGTGGTCCCGTGGCCCGTGGGCGGATGGTGACCAAATTTCAAGGAGCTGGGACTTGTAGTTTTCTCGTAAAAAATACATTTCAAATAATAAATTAAAAAATTCGCAAAATCTCGGCCGGTGGTCGAAAAAATCCGAAACGTGGTACGAGTGGTCCCGTGGCCCGTGGGCGGTTGGTGACCAAATTTCAAGGAGCTGGGACTTGTAGTTTTCTCGTAAAAAATACATTTCAAAAAATAAATTAAAAAATTCGCAAAATCTCGGCCGGTGGTCGAAAAAATCCGAAACGTGGTACGAGTGGTCCCGTGGCCCGTGGGCGGATGGTGACCAAATTTCAAGGAGCTGGGACTTGTAGTTTTCTCGTAAAAAATACATTTCAAAAAATAAATTAAAAAATTCGCAAAATCTCGGCCGGTGGTCGAAAAAATCCGAAACGTGGTACGAGTGGTCCCGTGGCCCGTGGGCGGATGGTGACCAAATTTCAAGGAGCTGGGACTTGTAGTTTTCTCGTAAAAAATACATTTCAAAAAATAAATTAAAAAATTCGCAAAATCTCGGCCGGTGGTCGAAAAAATCCGAAACGTGGTACGAGTGGTCCCGTGGCCCGTGGGCGGATGGTGACCAAATTTCAAGGAGCTGGGACTTGTAGTTTTCTCGTAAAATATACATTTCAAAAAATAAATTAAAAAATTCGCAAAATCTCGGCCGGTGGTCGAAAAAATCCGAAACGTGGTACGAGTGGTCCCGTGGCCCGTGGGCGGATGGTGACCAAATTTCAAGGAGCTGGGACTTGTAGTTTTCTCGTAAAAAATACATTTCAAAAAATAAATTAAAAAATTCGCAAAATCTCGGCCGGTGGTCGAAAAAATCCGAAACGTGGTACGAGTGGTCCCGTGGCCCGTGGGCGGATGGTGACCAAATTTCAAGGAGCTGGGACTTGTAGTTTTCTCGTAAAAAATACATTTCAAAAAATAAATTAAAAAATTCGCAAAATCTCGGCCGGTGGTCGAAAAAATCCGAAACGTGGTACGAGTGGTCCCGTGGCCCGTGGGCGGATGGTGACCAAATTTCAAGGAGCTGGGACTTGTAGTTTTCTCGTAAAAAATACATTCCAAAAAATAAATTAAAAAATTCGCAAAATCTCGGCCGGTGGTCGAAAAAATCCGAAACGTGGTACGAGTGGTCCCGTGGCCCGTGGGCGGATGGTGACCAAATTTCAAGGAGCTGGGACTTGTAGTTTTCTCGTAAAAAATACATTTCAAATAATAAATTAAAAAATTCGCAAAATCTCGGCCGGTGGTCGAAAAAATCCGAAACGTGGTACGAGTGGTCCCGTGGCCCGTGGGCGGATGGTGACCAAATTTCAAGGAGCTGGGACTTGTAGTTTTCTCGTAAAAAATACATTTCAAATAATAAATTAAAAAATTCGCAAAATCTCGGCCGGTGGTCGAAAAAATCCGAAACGTGGTACGAGTGGTCCCGTGGCCCGTGGGCGGATGGTGACCAAATTTCAAGGAGCTGGGACTTGTAGTTTTCTCGTAAAAAATACATTTCAAAAAATAAATTAAAAAATTCGCAAAATCTCGGCCGGTGGTCGAAAACATCCGAAACGTGGTACGAGTGGTCCCGTGGCCCGTGGGCGGATGGTGACCAAATTTCAAGGAGCTGGGACTTGTAGTTTTCTCGTAAAAAATACTTTTCAAATAATAAATTAAAAAATTCGCAAAATCTCGGCCGGTGGTCGAAAAAATCCGAAACGTGGTACGAGTGGTCCCGTGGCCCGTGGGCGGATGGTGACCAAATTTCAAGGAGCTGGGACTTGTAGTTTTCTCGTAAAAAATACTTTTCAAATAATAAATTAAAAAATTCGCAAAATCTCGGCCGGTGGTCGAAAAAATCCGAAACGTGGTACGAGTGGTCCCGTGGCCCGTGGGCGGATGGTGACCAAATTTCAAGGAGCTGGGACTTGTAGTTTTCTCGTAAAAAATACATTTCAAAAAATAAATTAAAAAATTCGCAAAATCTCGGCCGGTGGTCGAAAAAATCCGAAACGTGGTACGAGTGGTCCCGTGGCCCGTGGGCGGATGGTGACCAAATTTCAAGGAGCTGGGACTTGTAGTTTTCTCGTAAAAAATACATTTCAAAAAATAAATTAAAAAATTTGCAAAATCTCGGCCGGTGGTCGAAAAAATCCGAAACGTGGTACGAGTGGTCCCGTGGCCCGTGGGCGGATGGTGACCAAATTTCAAGGAGCTGGGACTTGTAGTTTTCTCGTAAAAAATACATTTCAAAAAATAAATTAAAAAATTCGCAAAATCTCGGCCGGTGGTCGAAAAAATCCGAAACGTGGTACGAGTGGTCCCGTGGCCCGTGGGCGGATGGTGACCAAATTTCAAGGAGCTGGGACTTGTAGTTTTCTCGTAAAAAATACTTTTCAAATAATAAATTAAAAAATTCGCAAAATCTCGGCCGGTGGTCGAAAAAATCCGAAACGTGGTACGAGTGGTCCCGTGGCCCGTGGGCGGATGGTGACCAAATTTCAAGGAGCTGGGACTTGTAGTTTTCTCGTAAAAAATACATTTCAAATAATAAATTAAAAAATTCGCAAAATCTCGGCCGGTGGTCGAAAAAATCCGAAACGTGGTACGAGTGGTCCCGTGGCCCGTGGGCGGATGGTGACCAAATTTCAAGGAGCTGGGACTTGTAGTTTTCTCGTAAAAAATACATTTCAAAAAATAAATTAAAAAATTCGCAAAATCTCGGCCGGTGGTCGAAAAAATCCGAAACGTGGTACGAGTGGTCCCGTGGCCCGTGGGCGGATGGTGACCAAATTTCAAGGAGCTGGGACTTGTAGTTTTCTCGTAAAATATACATTTCAAAAAATAAATTAAAAAATTCGCAAAATCTCGGCCGGTGGTCGAAAAAATCCGAAACGTGGTACGAGTGGTCCCGTGGCCCGTGGGCGGATGGTGACCAAATTTCAAGGAGCTGGGACTTGTAGTTTTCTCGTAAAAAATACATTTCAAAAAATAAATTAAAAAATTCGCAAAATCTCGGCCGGTGGTCGAAAAAATCCGAAACGTGGTACGAGTGGTCCCGTGGCCCGTGGGCGGATGGTGACCAAATTTCAAGGAGCTGGGACTTGTAGTTTTCTCGTAAAAAATACATTTCAAAAAATAAATTAAAAAATTCGCAAAATCTCGGCCGGTGGTCGAACAAATCCGAAACGTGGTACGAGTGGTCCCGTGGCCCGTGGGCGGATGGTGACCAAATTTCAAGGAGCTGGGACTTGTAGTTTTCTCGTAAAAAATACATTTCAAAAAATAAATTAAAAAATTCGCAAAATCTCGGCCGGTGGTCGAAAAAATCCGAAACGTGGTCCCGTGGCCCGTGGGCGGATGGTGACCAAATTTCAAGGAGCTGGGACTTGTAGTTTTCTCGTAAAAAATACATTTCAAAAAATAAATTTAAAAATTCGCAAAATCTCAGCCGGTGGTCGAAAAAATCCGAAACGTGGTACGAGTGGTCCCGTGGCCCGTGGGCGGATGGTGACCAAATTTCAAGGAGCTGGGACTTGTAGTTTTCTCGTAAAAAATACTTTTCAAATAATAAATTAAAAAATTCGCAAAATCTCGGCCGGTGGTCGAAAAAATCCGAAACGTGGTACGAGTGGTCCCGTGGCCCGTGGGCGGATGGTGACCACATTTCAAGGAGCTGGGACTTGTAGTTTTCTCGTAAAAAATACATTTCAAAAAATAAATTAAAAAATTCGCAAAATCTCGGCCGGTGGTCGAAAAAATCCGAAACGTGGTACGAGTGGTCCCGTGGCCCGTGGGCGGATGGTGACCAAATTTCAAGGAGCTGGGACTTGTAGTTTTCTCGTAAAAAATACATTTCAAATAATAAATTAAAAAATTCGCAAAATCTCGGCCGGTGGTCGAAAAAATCCGAAACGTGGTACGAGTGGTCCCGTGGCCCGTGGGCGGATGGTGACCAAATTTCAAGGAGCTGGGACTTGTAGTTTTCTCGTAAAATATACATTTCAAAAAATAAATTAAAAAATTCGCAACATCTCGGCCGGTGGTCGAAAAAATCCGAAACGTGGTACGAGTGGTCCCGTGGCCCGTGGGCGGATGGTGACCAAATTTCAAGGAGCTGGGACTTGTAGTTTTCTCGTAAAATATACATTTCAAAAAATAAATTAAAAAATTCGCAAAATCTCGGCCGGTGGTCGAAAAAATCCGAAACGTGGTACGAGTGGTCCCGTGGCCCGTGGGCGGATGGTGACCAAATTTCAAGGAGCTGGGACTTGTAGTTTTCTCGTAAAAAATACATTTCAAAAAATAAATTAAAAAATTCGCAAAATCTCGGCCGGTGGTCGAAAAAATCCGAAACGTGGTACGAGTGGTCCCGTGGCCCGTGGGCGGATGGTGACCAAATTTCAAGGAGCTGGGACTTGTAGTTTTCTCGTAAAAAATACATTTCAAAAAATAAATTAAAAAATTCGCAAAATCTCGGCCGGTGGTCGAAAAAATCCGAAACGTGGTACGAGTGGTCCCGTGGCCCGTGGGCGGTTGGTGACCAAATTTCAAGGAGCTGGGACTTGTAGTTTTCTCGTAAAAAATACATTTCAAAAAATAAATTAAAAAATTCGCAAAATCTCGGCCGGTGGTCGAAAAAATCCGAAACGTGGTACGAGTGGTCCCGTGGCCCGTGGGCGGATGGTGACCAAATTTCAAGGAGCTGGGACTTGTAGTTTTCTCGTAAAAAATACTTTTCAAATAATAAATTAAAAAATTCGCAAAATCTCGGCCGGTGGTCGAAAAAATCCGAAACGTGGTACGAGTGGTCCCGTGGCCCGTGGGCGGATGGTGACCACATTTCAAGGAGCTGGGACTTGTAGTTTTCTCGTAAAAAATACATTTCAAAAAATAAATTAAAAAATTCGCAAAATCTCGGCCGGTGGTCGAAAAAATCCGAAACGTGGTACGAGTGGTCCCGTGGCCCGTGGGCGGATGGTGACCAAATTTCAAGGAGCTGGGACTTGTAGTTTTCTCGTAAAAAATACTTTTCAAATAATAAATTAAAAAATTCGCAAAATCTCGGCCGGTGGTCGAAAAAATCCGAAACGTGGTACGAGTGGTCCCGTGGCCCGTGGGCGGATGGTGACCAAATTTCAAGGAGCTGGGACTTGTAGTTTTCTCGTAAAAAATACATTTCAAAAAATAAATTAAAAAATTCGCAAAATCTCGGCCGGTGGTCGAAAAAATCCGAAACGTGGTACGAGTGGTCCCGTGGCCCGTGGGCGGATGGTGACCAAATTTCAAGGAGCTGGGACTTGTAGTTTTCTCGTAAAAAATACATTTCAAAAAATAAATTAAAAAATTCGCAAAATCTCGGCCGGTGGTCGAAAAAATCCGAAACGTGGTACGAGTGGTCCCGTGGCCCGTGGGCGGATGGTGACCAAATTTCAAGGAGCTGGGACTTGTAGTTTTCTCGTAAAAAATACATTTCAAAAAATAAATTAAAAAATTCGCAAAATCTCGGCCGGTGGTCGAAAAAATCCGAAACGTGGTACGAGTGGTCCCGTGGCCCGTGGGCGGATGGTGACCAAATTTCAAGGAGCTGGGACTTGTAGTTTTCTCGTAAAAAATACTTTTCAAATAATAAATTAAAAAATTCGCAAAATCTCGGCCGGTGGTCGAAAAAATCCGAAACGTGGTACGAGTGGTCCCGTGGCCCGTGGGCGGATGGTGACCAAATTTCAAGGAGCTGGGACTTGTAGTTTTCTCGTAAAAAATACATTTCAAATAATAAATTAAAAAATTCGCAAAATCTCGGCCGGTGGTCGAAAAAATCCGAAACGTGGTACGAGTGGTCCCGTGGCCCGTGGGCGGATGGTGACCAAATTTCAAGGAGCTGGGACTTGTAGTTTTCTCGTAAAAAATACATTTCAAAAAATAAATTAAAAAATTCGCAAAATCTCGGCCGGTGGTCGAAAAAATCCGAAACGTGGTACGAGTGGTCCCGTGGCCCGTGGGCGGATGGTGACCAAATTTCAAGAAGCTGGGACTTGTAGTTTTCTCGTAAAATATACATTTCAAAAAATAAATTAAAAAATTCGCAAAATCTCGGCCGGTGGTCGAAAAAATCCGAAACGTGGTACAAGTGGTCCCGTGGCCCGTGGGCGGATGGTGACCAAATTTCAAGGAGCTGGGACTTGTAGTTTTCTCGTAAAAAATACATTTCAAAAAATAAATTAAAAAATTCGCAAAATCTCGGCCGGTGGTCGAAAAAATCCGAAACGTGGTACGAGTGGTCCCGTGGCCCGTGGGCGGATGGTGACCAAATTTCAAGGAGCTGGGACTTGTAGTTTTCTCGTAAAAAATACATTTCAAAAAATAAATTAAAAAATTCGCAAAATCTCGGCCGGTGGTCGAACAAATCCGAAACGTGGTACGAGTGGTCCCGTGGCCCGTGGGCGGATGGTGACCAAATTTCAAGGAGCTGGGACTTGTAGTTTTCTCGTAAAAAATACATTTCAAAAAATAAATTAAAAAATTCGCAAAATCTCGGCCGGTGGTCGAAAAAATCCGAAACGTGGTCCCGTGGCCCGTGGGCGGATGGTGACCAAATTTCAAGGAGCTGGGACTTGTAGTTTTCTCGTAAAAAATACATTTCAAATAATAAATTAAAAAATTCGCAAAATCTCGGCCGGTGGTCGAAAAAATCCGAAACGTGGTACGAGTGGTCCCGTGGCCCGTGGGCGGATGGTGACCAAATTTCAAGGAGCTGGGACTTGTAGTTTTCTCGTAAAAAATACTTTTCAAATAATAAATTAAAAAATTCGCAAAATCTCGGCCGGTGGTCGAAAAAATCCGAAACGTGGTACGAGTGGTCCCGTGGCCCGTGGGCGGATGGTGACCACATTTCAAGGAGCTGGGACTTGTAGTTTTCTCGTAAAAAATACATTTCAAAAAATAAATTAAAAAATTCGCAAAATCTCGGCCGGTGGTCGAAAAAATCCGAAACGTGGTACGAGTGGTCCCGTGGCCCGTGGGCGGATGGTGACCAAATTTCAAGGAGCTGGGACTTGTAGTTTTCTCGTAAAATATACATTTCAAAAAATAAATTAAAAAATTCGCAACATCTCGGCCGGTGGTCGAAAAAATCCGAAACGTGGTACGAGTGGTCCCGTGGCCCGTGGGCGGATGGTGACCAAATTTCAAGGAGCTGGGACTTGTAGTTTTCTCGTAAAAAATACATTTCAAAAAATAAATTAAAAAATTCGCAAAATCTCGGCCGGTGGTCGAAAAAATCCGAAACGTGGTACGAGTGGTCCCGTGGCCCGTGGGCGGATGGTGACCAAATTTCAAGGAGCTGGGACTTGTAGTTTTCTCGTAAAAAATACATTTCAAATAATAAATTAAAAAATTCGCAAAATCTCGGCCGGTGGTCGAAAAAATCCGAAACGTGGTACGAGTGGTCCCGTGGCCCGTGGGCGGTTGGTGACCAAATTTCAAGGAGCTGGGACTTGTAGTTTTCTCGTAAAAAATACATTTCAAAAAATAAATTAAAAAATTCGCAAAATCTCGGCCGGTGGTCGAAAAAATCCGAAACGTGGTACGAGTGGTCCCGTGGCCCGTGGGCGGATGGTGACCAAATTTCAAGGAGCTGGGACTTGTAGTTTTCTCGTAAAAAATACATTTCAAAAAATAAATTAAAAAATTCGCAAAATCTCGGCCGGTGGTCGAAAAAATCCGAAACGTGGTACGAGTGGTCCCGTGGCCCGTGGGCGGATGGTGACCAAATTTCAAGGAGCTGGGACTTGTAGTTTTCTCGTAAAAAATACATTTCAAAAAATAAATTAAAAAATTCGCAAAATCTCGGCCGGTGGTCGAAAAAATCCGAAACGTGGTACGAGTGGTCCCGTGGCCCGTGGGCGGATGGTGACCAAATTTCAAGGAGCTGGGACTTGTAGTTTTCTCGTAAAAAATACTTTTCAAAAAATAAATTAAAAAATTCGCAAAATCTCGGCCGGTGGTCAAAAAAATCCGAAACGTGGTACGAGTGGTCCCGTGGCCCGTGGGCGGATGGTGACCAAATTTCAAGGAGCTGGGACTTGTAGTTTTCTCGTAAAAAATACTTTTCAAATAATAAATTAAAAAATTCGCAAAATCTCGGCCGGTGGTCGAAAAAATCCGAAACGTGGTACGAGTGGTCCCATGGCCCGTGGGCGGATGGTGACCACATTTCAAGGAGCTGGGACTTGTAGTTTTCTCGTAAAAAATACATTTCAAAAAATAAATTAAAAAATTCGCAAAATCTCGGCCGGTGGTCGAAAAAATCCGAAACGTGGTACGAGTGGTCCCGTGGCCCGTGGGCGGATGGTGACCAAATTTCAAGGAGCTGGGACTTGTAGTTTTCTCGTAAAAAATACTTTTCAAATAATAAATTAAAAAATTCGCAAAATCTCGGCCGGTGGTCGAAAAAATCCGAAACGTGGTACGAGTGGTCCCGTGGCCCGTGGGCGGATGGTGACCAAATTTCAAGGAGCTGGGACTTGTAGTTTTCTCGTAAAAAATACTTTTCAAATAATAAATTAAAAAATTCGCAAAATCTCGGCCGGTGGTCGAAAAAATCCGAAACGTGGTACGAGTGGTCCCGTGGCCCGTGGGCGGATGGTGACCAAATTTCAAGGAGCTGGGACTTGTAGTTTTCTCGTAAAAAATACTTTTCAAATAATAAATTAAAAAATTCGCAAAATCTCGGCCGGTGGTTGAAAAAATCCGAAACGTGGTACGAGTGGTCCCGTGGCCCGTGGGCGGATGGTGACCAAATTTCAAGGAGCTGGGACTTGTAGTTTTCTCGTAAAAAATACTTTTCAAATAATAAATTAAAAAATTCGCAAAATCTCGGCCGGTGGTCGAAAAAATCCAAAACGTGGTACGAGTGGTCCCGTGGCCCGTGGGCGGATGGTGACCAAATTTCAAGGAGCTGGGACTTGTAGTTTTCTCGTAAAAAATACATTTCAAAAAATAAATTAAAAAATTCGCAAAATCTCGGCCGGTGGTCGAAAAAATCCGAAACGTGGTACGAGTGGTCCCGTGGCCCGTGGGCGGATGGTGACCAAATTTCAAGGAGCTGGGACTTGTAGTTTTCTCGTAAAAAATACTTTTCAAATAATAAATTAAAAAATTCGCAAAATCTCGGCCGGTGGTCGAAAAAATCCAAAACGTGGTACGAGTGGTCCCGTGGCCCGTGGGCGGATGGTGACCAAATTTCAAGGAGCTGGGACTTGTAGTTTTCTCGTAAAAAATACATTTCAAAAAATAAATTAAAAAATTCGCAAAATCTCGGCCGGTGGTCGAAAAAATCCGAAACGTGGTACGAGTGGTCCCGTGGCCCGTGGGCGGATGGTGACCAAATTTCAAGGAGCTGGGACTTGTAGTTTTCTCGTAAAAAATACATTTCAAAAAATAAATTAAAAAATTCGCAACATCTCGGCCGGTGGTCGAAAAAATCCGAAACGTGGTACGAGTGGTCCCGTGGCCCGTGGGCGGATGGTGACCAAATTTCAAGGAGCTGGGACTTGTAGTTTTCTCGTAAAAAATACATTTCAAATAATAAATTAAAAAATTCGCAAAATCTCGGCCGGTGGTCGAAAAAATCCGAAACGTGGTACGAGTGGTCCCGTGGCCCGTGGGCGGATGGTGACCAAATTTCAAGGAGCTGGGACTTGTAGTTTTCTCGTAAAAAATACATTTCAAAAAATAAATTAAAAAATTCGCAAAATCTCGGCCGGTGGTCGAAAAAATCCGAAACGTGGTACGAGTGGTCCCGTGGCCCGTGGGCGGATGGTGACCAAATTTCAAGGAGCTGGGACTTGTAGTTTTCTCGTAAAAAATACTTTTCAAATAATAAATTAAAAAATTCGCAAAATCTCGGCCGGTGGTCGAAAAAATCCGAAACGTGGTACGAGTGGTCCCGTGGCCCGTGGGCGGATGGTGACCAAATTTCAAGGAGCTGGGACTTGTAGTTTTCTCGTAAAAAATACTTTTCAAATAATAAATTAAAAAATTCGCAAAATCTCGGCCGGTGGTCGAAAAAATCCGAAACGTGGTACGAGTGGTCCCGTGGCCCGTGGGCGGATGGTGACCAAATTTCAAGAAGCTGGGACTTGTAGTTTTCTCGTAAAAAATACATTTCAAAAAATAAATTAAAAAATTCGCAAAATCTCGGCCGGTGGTCGAAAAAATCCGAAACGTGGTACGAGTGGTCCCGTGGCCCGTGGGCGGATGGTGACCAAATTTCAAGGAGCTGGGACTTGTAGTTTTCTCGTAAAATATACATTTCAAAAAATAAATTAAAAAATTCGCAAAATCTCGGCCGGTGGTCGAAAAAATCCGAAACGTGGTACGAGTGGTCCCGTGGCCCGTGGGCGGATGGTGACCAAATTTCAAGGAGCTGGGACTTGTAGTTTTCTCGTAAAAAATACATTTCAAAAAATAAATTAAAAAATTCGCAAAATCTCGGCCGGTGGTCGAAAAAATCCGAAACGTGGTACGAGTGGTCCCGTGGCCCGTGGGCGGATGGTGACCAAATTTCAAGGAGCTGGGACTTGTAGTTTTCTCGTAAAAAATACATTTCAAAAAATAAATTAAAAAATTCGCAAAATCTCGGCCGGTGGTCGAAAAAATCCGAAACGTGGTACGAGTGGTCCCGTGGCCCGTGGGCGGATGGTGACCAAATTACAAGGAGCTGGGACTTGTAGTTTTCTCGTAAAAAATACATTTCAAAAAATAAATTAAAAAATTCGCAAAATCTCGGCCGGTGGTCGAAAAAATCCGAAACGTGGTACGAGTGGTCCCGTGGCCCGTGGGCGGATGGTGACCAAATTTCAAGGAGCTGGGACTTGTAGTTTTCTCGTAAAAAATACATTTCAAAAAATAAATTAAAAAATTCGCAAAATCTCGGCCGGTGGTCGAAAAAATCCGAAACGTGGTACGAGTGGTCCCGTGGCCCGTGGGCGGATGGTGACCAAATTTCAAGGAGCTGGGACTTGTAGTTTTCTCGTAAAAAATACATTTCAAAAAATAAATTAAAAAATTCGCAAAATCTCGGCCGGTGGTCGAAAAAATCCGAAACGTGGTACGAGTGGTCCCGTGGCCCGTGGGCGGATGGTGACCAAATTTCAAGGAGCTGGGACTTGTAGTTTTCTCGTAAAAAATACATTTCAAATAATAAATTAAAAAATTCGCAAAATCTCGGCCGGTGGTCGAAAAAATCCGAAACGTGGTACGAGTGGTCCCGTGGCCCGTGGGCGGATGGTGACCAAATTTCAAGGAGCTGGGACTTGTAGTTTTCTCGTAAAAAATACATTTCAAAAAATAAATTAAAAAATTCGCAAAATCTCGGCCGGTGGTCGAAAAAATCCGAAACGTGGTACGAGTGGTCCCGTGGCCCGTGGGCGGATGGTGACCAAATTTCAAGGAGCTGGGACTTGTAGTTTTCTCGTAAAAAATACATTTCAAAAAATAAATTAAAAAATTCGCAAAATCTCGGCCGGTGGTCGAAAAAATCCGAAACGTGGTACGAGTGGTCCCGTGGCCCGTGGGCGGATGGTGACCAAATTTCAAGGAGCTGGGACTTGTAGTTTTCTCGTAAAAAATACTTTTCAAATAATAAATTAAAAAATTCGCAAAATCTCGGCCGGTGGTCGAAAAAATCCGAAACGTGGTACGAGTGGTCCCGTGGCCCGTGGGCGGATGGTGACCAAATTTCAAGGAGCTGGGACTTGTAGTTTTCTCGTAAAAAATACTTTTCAAATAATAAATTAAAAAATTCGCAAAATCTCGGCCGGTGGTCGAAAAAATCCGAAACGTGGTACGAGTGGTCCCGTGGCCCGTGGGCGGATGGTGACCAAATTTCAAGAAGCTGGGACTTGTAGTTTTCTCGTAAAAAATACATTTCAAAAAATAAATTAAAAAATTCGCAAAATCTCGGCCGGTGGTCGAAAAAATCCGAAACGTGGTACGAGTGGTCCCGTGGCCCGTGGGCGGATGGTGACCAAATTTCAAGGAGCTGGGACTTGTAGTTTTCTCGTAAAAAATACATTTCAAAAAATAAATTAAAAAATTCGCAAAATCTCGGCCGGTGGTCGAAAAAATCCGAAACGTGGTACGAGTGGTCCCGTGGCCCGTGGGCGGATGGTGACCAAATTTCAAGGAGCTGGGACTTGTAGTTTTCTCGTAAAATATACATTTCAAAAAATAAATTAAAAAATTCGCAAAATCTCGGCCGGTGGTCGAAAAAATCCGAAACGTGGTACGAGTGGTCCCGTGGCCCGTGGGCGGATGGTGACCAAATTTCAAGGAGCTGGGACTTGTAGTTTTCTCGTAAAAAATACATTTCAAAAAATAAATTAAAAAATTCGCAACATCTCGGCCGGTGGTCGAAAAAATCCGAAACGTGGTACGAGTGGTCCCGTGGCCCGTGGGCGGATGGTGACCAAATTTCAAGGAGCTGGGACTTGTAGTTTTCTCGTAAAAAATACATTTCAAATAATAAATTAAAAAATTCGCAAAATCTCGGCCGGTGGTCGAAAAAATCCGAAACGTGGTACGAGTGGTCCCGTGGCCCGTGGGCGGATGGTGACCAAATTTCAAGGAGCTGGGACTTGTAGTTTTCTCGTAAAAAATACATTTCAAAAAATAAATTAAAAAATTCGCAAAATCTCGGCCGGTGGTCGAAAAAATCCGAAACGTGGTACGAGTGGTCCCGTGGCCCGTGGGCGGATGGTGACCAAATTTCAAGGAGCTGGGACTTGTAGTTTTCTCGTAAAAAATACTTTTCAAATAATAAATTAAAAAATTCGCAAAATCTCGGCCGGTGGTCGAAAAAATCCGAAACGTGGTACGAGTGGTCCCGTGGCCCGTGGGCGGATGGTGACCAAATTTCAAGGAGCTGGGACTTGTAGTTTTCTCGTAAAAAATACTTTTCAAATAATAAATTAAAAAATTCGCAAAATCTCGGCCGGTGGTCGAAAAAATCCGAAACGTGGTACGAGTGGTCCCGTGGCCCGTGGGCGGATGGTGACCAAATTTCAAGAAGCTGGGACTTGTAGTTTTCTCGTAAAAAATACATTTCAAAAAATAAATTAAAAAATTCGCAAAATCTCGGCCGGTGGTCGAAAAAATCCGAAACGTGGTACGAGTGGTCCCGTGGCCCGTGGGCGGATGGTGACCAAATTTCAAGGAGCTGGGACTTGTAGTTTTCTCGTAAAATATACATTTCAAAAAATAAATTAAAAAATTCGCAAAATCTCGGCCGGTGGTCGAAAAAATCCGAAACGTGGTACGAGTGGTCCCGTGGCCCGTGGGCGGATGGTGACCAAATTTCAAGGAGCTGGGACTTGTAGTTTTCTCGTAAAAAATACATTTCAAAAAATAAATTAAAAAATTCGCAAAATCTCGGCCGGTGGTCGAAAAAATCCGAAACGTGGTACGAGTGGTCCCGTGGCCCGTGGGCGGATGGTGACCAAATTTCAAGGAGCTGGGACTTGTAGTTTTCTCGTAAAAATACATTTCAAAAAATAAATTAAAAAATTCGCAAAATCTCGGCCGGTGGTCGAAAAAATCCGAAACGTGGTACGAGTGGTCCCGTGGCCCGTGGGCGGATGGTGACCAAATTTCAAGGAGCTGGGACTTGTAGTTTTCTCGTAAAAAATACATTTCAAAAAATAAATTAAAAAATTCGCAAAATCTCGGCCGGTGGTCGAAAAAATCCGAAACGTGGTACGAGTGGTCCCGTGGCCCGTGGGCGGATGGTGACCAAATTTCAAGGAGCTGGGACTTGTAGTTTTCTCGTAAAAAATACATTTCAAAAAATAAATTAAAAAATTCGCAAAATCTCGGCCGGTGGTCGAAAAAATCCGAAACGTGGTACGAGTGGTCCCGTGGCCCGTGGGCGGATGGTGACCAAATTTCAAGGAGCTGGGACTTGTAGTTTTTCTCGTAAAAAATACATTTCAAATAATAAATTAAAAAATTCGCAAAATCTCGGCCGGTGGTCGAAAAAATCCGAAACGTGGTACGAGTGGTCCCGTGGCCCGTGGGCGGATGGTGACCAAATTTCAAGGAGCTGGGACTTGTAGTTTTCTCGTAAAAAATACATTTCAAAAAATAAATTAAAAAATTCGCAAAATCTCGGCCGGTGGTCGAAAAAATCCGAAACGTGGTACGAGTGGTCCCGTGGCCCGTGGGCGGATGGTGACCAAATTTCAAGGAGCTGGGACTTGTAGTTTTCTCGTAAAAAATACATTTCAAAAAATAAATTAAAAAATTCGCAAAATCTCGGCCGGTGGTCGAAAAAATCCGAAACGTGGTACGAGTGGTCCCGTGGCCCGTGGGCGGATGGTGACCAAATTTCAAGGAGCTGGGACTTGTAGTTTTCTCGTAAAAAATACTTTTCAAATAATAAATTAAAAAATTCGCAAAATCTCGGCCGGTGGTCGAAAAAATCCGAAACGTGGTACGAGTGGTCCCGTGGCCCGTGGGCGGATGGTGACCAAATTTCAAGGAGCTGGGACTTGTAGTTTTCTCGTAAAAAATACTTTTCAAATAATAAATTAAAAAATTCGCAAAATCTCGGCCGGTGGTCGAAAAAATCCGAAACGTGGTACGAGTGGTCCCGTGGCCCGTGGGCGGATGGTGACCAAATTTCAAGAAGCTGGGACTTGTAGTTTTCTCGTAAAAAATACATTTCAAAAAATAAATTAAAAAATTCGCAAAATCTCGGCCGGTGGTCGAAAAAATCCGAAACGTGGTACGAGTGGTCCCGTGGCCCGTGGGCGGATGGTGACCAAATTTCAAGGAGCTGGGACTTGTAGTTTTCTCGTAAAAAATACATTTCAAAAAATAAATTAAAAAATTCGCAAAATCTCGGCCGGTGGTCGAAAAAATCCGAAACGTGGTACGAGTGGTCCCGTGGCCCGTGGGCGGATGGTGACCAAATTTCAAGGAGCTGGGACTTGTAGTTTTCTCGTAAAATATACATTTCAAAAAATAAATTAAAAAATTCGCAAAATCTCGGCCGGTGGTCGAAAAAATCCGAAACGTGGTACGAGTGGTCCCGTGGCCCGTGGGCGGATGGTGACCAAATTTCAAGGAGCTGGGACTTGTAGTTTTCTCGTAAAAAATACATTTCAAAAAATAAATTAAAAAATTCGCAAAATCTCGGCCGGTGGTCGAAAAAATCCGAAACGTGGTACGAGTGGTCCCGTGGCCCGTGGGCGGATGGTGACCAAATTTCAAGGAGCTGGGACTTGTAGTTTTCTCGTAAAAAATACATTTCAAAAAATAAATTAAAAAATTCGCAAAATCTCGGCCGGTGGTCCAAAAAATCCGAAACGTGGTACGAGTGGTCCCGTGGCCCGTGGGCGGATGGTGACCAAATTTCAAGGAGCTGGGACTTGTAGTTTTCTCGTAAAAAATACTTTTCAAATAATAAATTAAAAAATTCGCAAAATCTCGGCCGGTGGTCGAAAAAATCCGAAACGTGGTACGAGTGGTCCCGTGGCCCGTGGGCGGATGGTGACCAAATTTCAAGGAGCTGGGACTTGTAGTTTTCTCGTAAAAAATACATTTCAAATAATAAATTAAAAAATTCGCAAAATCTCGGCCGGTGGTCGAAAAAATCCGAAACGTGGTACGAGTGGTCCCGTGGCCCGTGGGCGGATGGTGACCAAATTTCAAGGAGCTGGGACTTGTAGTTTTCTCGTAAAAAATACATTTCAAAAAATAAATTAAAAAATTCGCAAAATCTCGGCCGGTGGTCGAAAAAATCCGAAACGTGGTACGAGTGGTCCCGTGGCCCGTGGGCGGATGGTGACCAAATTTCAAGAAGCTGGGACTTGTAGTTTTCTCGTAAAATATACATTTCAAAAAATAAATTAAAAAATTCGCAAAATCTCGGCCGGTGGTCGAAAAAATCCGAAACGTGGTACGAGTGGTCCCGTGGCCCGTGGGCGGATGGTGACCAAATTTCAAGGAGCTGGGACTTGTAGTTTTCTCGTAAAAAATACATTTCAAAAAATAAATTAAAAAATTCGCAAAATCTCGGCCGGTGGTCGAAAAAATCCGAAACGTGGTACGAGTGGTCCCGTGGCCCGTGGGCGGATGGTGACCAAATTTCAAGGAGCTGGGACTTGTAGTTTTCTCGTAAAAAATACATTTCAAAAAATAAATTAAAAAATTCGCAAAATCTCGGCCGGTGGTCCAAAAAATCCGAAACGTGGTACGAGTGGTCCCGTGGCCCGTGGGCGGATGGTGACCAAATTTCAAGGAGCTGGGACTTGTAGTTTTCTCGTAAAAAATACTTTTCAAATAATAAATTAAAAAATTCGCAAAATCTCGGCCGGTGGTCGAAAAAATCCGAAACGTGGTACGAGTGGTCCCGTGGCCCGTGGGCGGATGGTGACCAAATTTCAAGGAGCTGGGACTTGTAGTTTTCTCGTAAAAAATACATTTCAAATAATAAATTAAAAAATTCGCAAAATCTCGGCCGGTGGTCGAAAAAATCCGAAACGTGGTACGAGTGGTCCCGTGGCCCGTGGGCGGATGGTGACCAAATTTCAAGGAGCTGGGACTTGTAGTTTTCTCGTAAAAAATACATTTCAAAAAATAAATTAAAAAATTCGCAAAATCTCGGCCGGTGGTCGAAAAAATCCGAAACGTGGTACGAGTGGTCCCGTGGCCCGTGGGCGGATGGTGACCAAATTTCAAGAAGCTGGGACTTGTAGTTTTCTCGTAAAATATACATTTCAAAAAATAAATTAAAAAATTCGCAAAATCTCGGCCGGTGGTCGAAAAAATCCGAAACGTGGTACAAGTGGTCCCGTGGCCCGTGGGCGGATGGTGACCAAATTTCAAGGAGCTGGGACTTGTAGTTTTCTCGTAAAAAATACATTTCAAAAAATAAATTAAAAAATTCGCAAAATCTCGGCCGGTGGTCGAAAAAATCCGAAACGTGGTACGAGTGGTCCCGTGGCCCGTGGGCGGATGGTGACCAAATTTCAAGGAGCTGGGACTTGTAGTTTTCTCGTAAAAAATACATTTCAAAAAATAAATTAAAAAATTCGCAAAATCTCGGCCGGTGGTCGAACAAATCCGAAACGTGGTACGAGTGGTCCCGTGGCCCGTGGGCGGATGGTGACCAAATTTCAAGGAGCTGGGACTTGTAGTTTTCTCGTAAAAAATACATTTCAAAAAATAAATTAAAAAATTCGCAAAATCTCGGCCGGTGGTCGAAAAAATCCGAAACGTGGTCCCGTGGCCCGTGGGCGGATGGTGACCAAATTTCAAGGAGCTGGGACTTGTAGTTTTCTCGTAAAAAATACTTTTCAAATAATAAATTAAAAAATTCGCAAAATCTCGGCCGGTGGTCGAAAAAATCCGAAACGTGGTACGAGTGGTCCCGTGGCCCGTGGGCGGATGGTGACCAAATTTCAAGGAGCTGGGACTTGTAGTTTTCTCGTAAAAAATACATTTCAAAAAATAAATTAAAAAATTCGCAAAATCTCGGCCGGTGGTCGAAAAAATCCGAAACGTGGTACGAGTGGTCCCGTGGCCCGTGGGCGGATGGTGACCACATTTCAAGGAGCTGGGACTTGTAGTTTTCTCGTAAAAAATACATTTCAAAAAATAAATTAAAAAATTCGCAAAATCTCGGCCGGTGGTCGAAAAAATCCGAAACGTGGTACGAGTGGTCCCGTGGCCCGTGGGCGGATGGTGACCAAATTTCAAGGAGCTGGGACTTGTAGTTTTCTCGTAAAATATACATTTCAAAAAATAAATTAAAAAATTCGCAACATCTCGGCCGGTGTTCGAAAAAATCCGAAACGTGGTACGAGTGGTCCCGTGGCCCGTGGGCGGATGGTGACCAAATTTCAAGGAGCTGGGACTTGTAGTTTTCTCGTAAAAAATACATTTCAAATAATAAATTAAAAAATTCGCAAAATCTCGGCCGGTGGTCGAAAAAATCCGAAACGTGGTACGAGTGGTCCCGTGGCCCGTGGGCGGATGGTGACCAAATTTCAAGGAGCTGGGACTTGTAGTTTTCTCGTAAAAAATACATTTCAAAAAATAAATTAAAAAATTCGCAAAATCTCGGCCGGTGGTCGAAAAAATCCGAAACGTGGTACGAGTGGTCCCGTGGCCCGTGGGCGGATGGTGACCAAATTTCAAGGAGCTGGGACTTGTAGTTTTCTCGTAAAAAATACATTTCAAAAAATAAATTAAAAAATTCGCAAAATCTCGGCCGGTGGTCGAAAAAATCCGAAACGTGGTACGAGTGGTCCCGTGGCCCGTGGGCGGATGGTGACCAAATTTCAAGGAGCTGGGACTTGTAGTTTTCTCGTAAAAAATACATTTCAAAAAATAAATTAAAAAATTCGCAAAATCTCGGCCGGTGGTCGAAAAAATCCGAAACGTGGTACGAGTGGTCCCGTGGCCCGTGGGCGGATGGTGACCAAATTTCAAGGAGCTGGGACTTGTAGTTTTCTCGTAAAAAATACATTTCAAAAAATAAATTAAAAAATTCGCAAAATCTCGGCCGGTGGTCGAAAAAATCCGAAACGTGGTACGAGTGGTCCCGTGGCCCGTGGGCGGATGGTGACCAAATTTCAAGGAGCTGGGACTTGTAGTTTTCTCGTAAAAAATACATTTCAAAAAATAAATTAAAAAATTCGCAAAATCTCGGCCGGTGGTCGAACAAATCCGAAACGTGGTACGAGTGGTCCCGTGGCCCGTGGGCGGATGGTGACCAAATTTCAAGGAGCTGGGACTTGTAGTTTTCTCGTAAAAAATACATTTCAAAAAATAAATTAAAAAATTCGCAAAATCTCGGCCGGTGGTCGAAAAAATCCGAAACGTGGTACGAGTGGTCCCGTGGCCCGTGGGCGGATGGTGACCAAATTTCAAGGAGCTGGGACTTGTAGTTTTCTCGTAAAAAATACATTTCAAAAAATAAATTAAAAAATTCGCAAAATCTCGGCCGGTGGTCGAAAAAATCCGAAACGTGGTACGAGTGGTCCCGTGGCCCGTGGGCGGATGGTGACCAAATTTCAAGGAGCTGGGACTTGTAGTTTTCTCGTAAAAAATACATTTCAAAAAATAAATTAAAAAATTCGCAAAATCTCGGCCGGTGGTCGAAAAAATCCGAAACGTGGTACGAGTGGTCCCGTGGCCCGTGGGCGGATGGTGACCAAATTTCAAGGAGCTGGGACTTGTAGTTTTCTCGTAAAAAATACATTTCAAAAAATAAATTAAAAAATTCGCAAAATCTCGGCCGGTGGTCGAAAAAATCCGAAACGTGGTACGAGTGGTCCCGTGGCCCGTGGGCGGATGGTGACCAAATTTCAAGGAGCTGGGACTTGTAGTTTTCTCGTAAAAAATACATTTCAAATAATAAATTAAAAAATTCGCAAAATCTCGGCCGGTGGTCGAAAAAATCCGAAACGTGGTACGAGTGGTCCCGTGGCCCGTGGGCGGATGGTGACCAAATTTCAAGGAGCTGGGACTTGTAGTTTTCTCGTAAAAAATACATTTCAAAAAATAAATTAAAAAATTCGCAAAATCTCGGCCGGTGGTCGAAAAAATCCGAAACGTGGTACGAGTGGTCCCGTGGCCCGTGGGCGGATGGTGACCAAATTTCAAGGAGCTGGGACTTGTAGTTTTCTCGTAAAAAATACATTTCAAATAATAAATTAAAAAATTCGCAAAATCTCGGCCGGTGGTCGAAAAAATCCGAAACGTGGTACGAGTGGTCCCGTGGCCCGTGGGCGGATGGTGACCAAATTTCAAGGAGCTGGGACTTGTAGTTTTCTCGTAAAAAATACATTTCAAAAAATAAATTAAAAAATTCGCAAAATCTCGGCCGGTGTTCGAAAAAATCCGAAACGTGGTACGAGTGGTCCCGTGGCCCGTGGGCGGATGGTGACCAAATTTCAAGGAGCTGGGACTTGTAGTTTTCTCGTAAAAAATACATTTCAAATAATAAATTAAAAAATTCGCAAAATCTCGGCCGGTGGTCGAAAAAATCCGAAACGTGGTACGAGTGGTCCCGTGGCCCGTGGGCGGATGGTGACCAAATTTCAAGGAGCTGGGACTTGTAGTTTTCTCGTAAAAAATACATTTCAAAAAATAAATTAAAAAATTCGCAAAATCTCGGCCGGTGGTCGAAAAAATCCGAAACGTGGTACGAGTGGTCCCGTGGCCCGTGGGCGGATGGTGACCAAATTTCAAGGAGCTGGGACTTGTAGTTTTCTCGTAAAATATACATTTCAAAAAATAAATTAAAAAATTCGCAAAATCTCGGCCGGTGGTCGAAAAAATCCGAAACGTGGTACGAGTGGTCCCGTGGCCCGTGGGCGGATGGTGACCAAATTTCAAGGAGCTGGGACTTGTAGTTTTCTCGTAAAAAATACATTTCAAAAAATAAATTAAAAAATTCGCAAAATCTCGGCCGGTGGTCGAAAAAATCCGAAACGTGGTACGAGTGGTCCCGTGGCCCGTGGGCGGATGGTGACCAAATTTCAAGGAGCTGGGACTTGTAGTTTTCTCGTAAAAAATACATTTCAAAAAATAAATTAAAAAATTCGCAAAATCTCGGCCGGTGGTCGAACAAATCCGAAACGTGGTACGAGTGGTCCCGTGGCCCGTGGGCGGATGGTGACCAAATTTCAAGGAGCTGGGACTTGTAGTTTTCTCGTAAAAAATACATTTCAAAAAATAAATTAAAAAATTCGCAAAATCTCGGCCGGTGGTCGAAAAAATCCGAAACGTGGTACGAGTGGTCCCGTGGCCCGTGGGCGAATGGTGACCAAATTTCAAGGAGCTGGGACTTGTAGTTTTCTCGTAAAAAATACATTTCAAAAAATAAATTAAAAAATTCGCAAAATCTCGGCCGGTGGTCGAAAAAATCCGAAACGTGGTACGAGTGGTCCCGTGGCCCGTGGGCGGATGGTGACCAAATTTCAAGGAGCTGGGACTTGTAGTTTTCTCGTAAAAAATACATTTCAAAAAATAAATTAAAAAATTCGCAAAATCTCGGCCGGTGGTCGAAAAAATCCGAAACGTGGTACGAGTGGTCCCGTGGCCCGTGGGCGGATGGTGACCAAATTTCAAGGAGCTGGGACTTGTAGTTTTCTCGTAAAAAATACTTTTCAAATAATAAATTAAAAAATTCGCAAAATCTCGGCCGGTGGTCGAAAAAATCCGAAACGTGGTACGAGTGGTCCCGTGGCCCGTGGGCGGATGGTGACCAAATTTCAAGGAGCTGGGACTTGTAGTTTTCTCGTAAAAAATACATTTCAAAAAATAAATTAAAAAATTCGCAAAATCTCGGCCGGTGGTCGAAAAAATCCGAAACGTGGTACGAGTGGTCCCGTGGCCCGTGGGCGGATGGTGACCAAATTTCAAGGAGCTGGGACTTGTAGTTTTCTCGTAAAAAATACATTTCAAAAAATAAATTAAAAAATTCGCAAAATCTCGGCCGGTGGTCGAAAAAATCCGAAACGTGGTACGAGTGGTCCCGTGGCCCGTGGGCGGATGGTGACCAAATTTCAAGGAGCTGGGACTTGTAGTTTTCTCGTAAAAAATACATTTCAAAAAATAAATTAAAAAATTCGCAAAATCTCGGCCGGTGGTCGAAAAAATCCGAAACGTGGTACGAGTGGTCCCGTGGCCCGTGGGCGGATGGTGACCAAATTTCAAGGAGCTGGGACTTGTAGTTTTCTCGTAAAAAATACATTTCAAAAAATAAATTAAAAAATTCGCAAAATCTCGGCCGGTGGTCGAAAAAATCCGAAACGTGGTACGAGTGGTCCCGTGGCCCGTGGGCGGATGGTGACCAAATTTCAAGGAGCTGGGACTTGTAGTTTTCTCGTAAAAAATACTTTTCAAATAATAAATTAAAAAATTCGCAAAATCTCGGCCGGTGGTCGAAAAAATCCGAAACGTGGTACGAGTGGTCCCGTGGCCCGTGGGCGGATGGTGACCAAATTTCAAGGAGCTGGGACTTGTAGTTTTCTCGTAAAAAATACATTTCAAATAATAAATTAAAAAATTCGCAAAATCTCGGCCGGTGGTCGAAAAAATCCGAAACGTGGTACGAGTGGTCCCGTGGCCCGTGGGCGGATGGTGACCAAATTTCAAGGAGCTGGGACTTGTAGTTTTCTCGTAAAAAATACTTTTCAAATAATAAATTAAAAAATTCGCAAAATCTCGGCCGGTGGTCGAAAAAATCCGAAACGTGGTACGAGTGGTCCCGTGGCCCGTGGGCGGATGGTGACCAAATTTCAAGGAGCTGGGACTTGTAGTTTTCTCGTAAAAAATACATTTCAAAAAATAAATTAAAAAATTCGCAAAATCTCGGCCGGTGGTCGAAAAAATCCGAAACGTGGTACGAGTGGTCCCGTGGCCCGTGGGCGGATGGTGACCAAATTTCAAGGAGCTGGGACTTGTAGTTTTCTCGTAAAAAATACATTTCAAAAAATAAATTAAAAAATTCGCAAAATCTCGGCCGGTGGTCGAAAAAATCCGAAACGTGGTACGAGTGGTCCCGTGGCCCGTGGGCGGATGGTGACCAAATTTCAAGGAGCTGGGACTTGTAGTTTTCTCGTAAAAAATACATTTCAAAAAATAAATTAAAAAATTCGCAAAATCTCGGCCGGTGGTCGAAAAAATCCGAAACGTGGTACGAGTGGTCCCGTGGCCCGTGGGCGGATGGTGACCAAATTTCAAGGAGCTGGGACTTGTAGTTTTCTCGTAAAAAATACATTTCAAATAATAAATTAAAAAATTCGCAAAATCTCGGCCGGTGGTCGAAAAAATCCGAAACGTGGTACGAGTGGTCCCGTGGCCCGTGGGCGGATGGTGACCAAATTTCAAGGAGCTGGGACTTGTAGTTTTCTCGTAAAAAATACATTTCAAAAAATAAATTAAAAAATTCGCAAAATCTCGGCCGGTGGTCGAAAAAATCCGAAACGTGGTACGAGTGGTCCCGTGGCCCGTGGGCGGATGGTGACCAAATTTCAAGGAGCTGGGACTTGTAGTTTTCTCGTAAAAAATACATTTCAAATAATAAATTAAAAAATTCGCAAAATCTCGGCCGGTGGTCGAAAAAATCCGAAACGTGGTACGAGTGGTCCCGTGGCCCGTGGGCGGATGGTGACCAAATTTCAAGGAGCTGGGACTTGTAGTTTTCTCGTAAAAAATACATTTCAAAAAATAAATTAAAAAATTCGCAAAATCTCGGCCGGTGGTCGAAAAAATCCGAAACGTGGTACGAGTGGTCCCGTGGCCCGTGGGCGGATGGTGACCAAATTTCAAGGAGCTGGGACTTGTAGTTTTCTCGTAAAAAATACTTTTCAAATAATAAATTAAAAAATTCGCAAAATCTCGGCCGGTGGTCGAAAAAATCCGAAACGTGGTACGAGTGGTCCCGTGGCCCGTGGGCGGATGGTGACCAAATTTCAAGGAGCTGGGACTTGTAGTTTTCTCGTAAAAAATACATTTCAAAAAATAAATTAAAAAATTCGCAAAATCTCGGCCGGTGGTCGAAAAAATCCGAAACGTGGTACGAGTGGTCCCGTGGCCCGTGGGCGGATGGTGACCAAATTTCAAGGAGCTGGGACTTGTAGTTTTCTCGTAAAAAATACATTTCAAATAATAAATTAAAAAATTCGCAAAATCTCGGCCGGTGGTCGAAAAAATCCGAAACGTGGTACGAGTGGTCCCGTGGCCCGTGGGCGGATGGTGACCAAATTTCAAGGAGCTGGGACTTGTAGTTTTCTCGTAAAAAATACATTTCAAAAAATAAATTAAAAAATTCGCAAAATCTCGGCCGGTGGTCGAAAAAATCCGAAACGTGGTACGAGTGGTCCCGTGGCCCGTGGGCGGATGGTGACCAAATTTCAAGGAGCTGGGACTTGTAGTTTTCTCGTAAAAAATACATTTCAAAAAATAAATTAAAAAATTCGCAAAATCTCGGCCGGTGGTCGAAAAAATCCGAAACGTGGTACGAGTGGTCCCGTGGCCCGTGGGCGGATGGTGACCAAATTTCAAGGAGCTGGGACTTGTAGTTTTCTCGTAAAAAATACATTTCAAAAAATAAATTAAAAAATTCGCAAAATCTCGGCCGGTGGTCGAAAAAATCCGAAACGTGGTACGAGTGGTCCCGTGGCCCGTGGGCGGATGGTGACCAAATTTCAAGGAGCTGGGACTTGTAGTTTTCTCGTAAAATATACATTTCAAAAAATAAATTAAAAAATTCGCAAAATCTCGGCCGGTGGTCGAAAAAATCCGAAACGTGGTACGAGTGGTCCCGTGGCCCGTGGGCGGATGGTGACCAAATTTCAAGGAGCTGGGACTTGTAGTTTTCTCGTAAAAAATACATTTCAAAAAATAAATTAAAAAATTCGCAAAATCTCGGCCGGTGGTCGAAAAAATCCGAAACGTGGTACGAGTGGTCCCGTGGCCCGTGGGCGGATGGTGACCAAATTTCAAGGAGCTGGGACTTGTAGTTTTCTCGTAAAAAATACATTTCAAAAAATAAATTAAAAAATTCGCAAAATCTCGGCCGGTGGTCGAAAAAATCCGAAACGTGGTACGAGTGGTCCCGTGGCCCGTGGGCGGATGGTGACCAAATTTCAAGGAGCTGGGACTTGTAGTTTTCTCGTAAAAAATACATTTCAAAAAATAAATTAAAAAATTCGCAAAATCTCGGCCGGTGGTCGAACAAATCCGAAACGTGGTACGAGTGGTCCCGTGGCCCGTGGGCGGATGGTGACCAAATTTCAAGGAGCTGGGACTTGTAGTTTTCTCGTAAAAAATACATTTCAAAAAATAAATTAAAAAATTCGCAAAATCTCGGCCGGTGGTCGAAAAAATCCGAAACGTGGTACGAGTGGTCCCGTGGCCCGTGGGCGGATGGTGACCAAATTTCAAGGAGCTGGGACTTGTAGTTTTCTCGTAAAAAATACTTTTCAAATAATAAATTAAAAAATTCGCAAAATCTCGGCCGGTGGTCGAAAAAATCCGAAACGTGGTACGAGTGGTCCCGTGGCCCGTGGGCGGATGGTGACCAAATTTCAAGGAGCTGGGACTTGTAGTTTTCTCGTAAAATATACATTTCAAAAAATAAATTTAAAAATTCGCAAAATCTCGGCCGGTGGTCGAAAAAATCCGAAACGTGGTACGAGTGGTCCCGTGGCCCGTGGGCGGATGGTGACCAAATTTCAAGGAGCTGGGACTTGTAGTTTTCTCGTAAAAAATACATTTCAAAAAATAAATTAAAAAATTCGCAAAATCTCGGCCGGTGGTCGAAAAAAATCCGAAACGTGGTACGAGTGGTCCCGTGGCCCGTGGGCGGATGGTGACCAAATTTCAAGGAGCTGGGACTTGTAGTTTTCTCGTAAAAAATACATTTCAAAAAATAAATTAAAAAATTCGCAAAATCTCGGCCGGTGGTCGAAAAAATCCGAAACGTGGTACGAGTGGTCCCGTGGCCCGTGGGCGGATGGTGACCAAATTTCAAGGAGCTGGGACTTGTAGTTTTCTCGTAAAAAATACTTTTCAAATAATAAATTAAAAAATTCGCAAAATCTCGGCCGGTGGTCGAAAAAATCCGAAACGTGGTACGAGTGGTCCCGTGGCCCGTGGGCGGATGGTGACCAAATTTCAAGGAGCTGGGACTTGTAGTTTTCTCGTAAAAAATACATTTCAAATAATAAATTAAAAAATTCGCAAAATCTCGGCCGGTGGTCGAAAAAATCCGAAACGTGGTACGAGTGGTCCCGTGGCCCGTGGGCGGATGGTGACCAAATTTCAAGGAGCTGGGACTTGTAGTTTTCTCGTAAAAAATACATTTCAAAAAATAAATTAAAAAATTCGCAAAATCTCGGCCGGTGGTCGAAAAAATCCGAAACGTGGTACGAGTGGTCCCGTGGCCCGTGGGCGGATGGTGACCAAATTTCAAGGAGCTGGGACTTGTAGTTTTCTCGTAAAAAATACTTTTCAAAAAATAAATTAAAAAATTCGCAAAATCTCGGCCGGTGGTCGAAAAAATCCGAAACGTGGTACGAGTGGTCCCGTGGCCCGTGGGCGGATGGTGACCAAATTTCAAGGAGCTGGGACTTGTAGTTTTCTCGTAAAAAATACATTTCAAAAAATAAATTAAAAAATTCGCAAAACCTCGGCCGGTGGTCGAAAAAATCCGAAACGTGGTACGAGTGGTCCCGTGGCCCGTGGGCGGATGGTGACCAAATTTCAAGGAGCTGGGACTTGTAGTTTTCTCGTAAAAAATACATTTCAAAAAATAAATTAAAAAATTCGCAAAATCTCGGCCGGTGGTCGAAAAAATCCGAAACGTGGTACGAGTGGTCCCGTGGCCCGTGGGCGGATGGTGACCAAATTTCAAGGAGCTGGGACTTGTAGTTTTCTCGTAAAAAATACATTTCAAAAAATAAATTAAAAAATTCGCAAAATCTCGGCCGGTGGTCGAAAAAATCCGAAACGTGGTACGAGTGGTCCCGTGGCCCGTGGGCGGATGGTGACCAAATTTCAAGGAGCTGGGACTTGTAGTTTTCTCGTAAAAAATACATTTCAAATAATAAATTAAAAAATTCGCAAAATCTCGGCCGGTGGTCGAAAAAATCCGAAACGTGGTACGAGTGGTCCCGTGGCCCGTGGGCGGATGGTGACCAAATTTCAAGGAGCTGGGACTTGTAGTTTTCTCGTAAAAAATACATTTCAAAAAATAAATTAAAAAATTCGCAAAATCTCGGCCGGTGGTCGAAAAAATCCGAAACGTGGTACGAGTGGTCCCGTGGCCCGTGGGCGGATGGTGACCAAATTTCAAGGAGCTGGGACTTGTAGTTTTCTCGTAAAAAATACTTTTCAAATAATAAATTAAAAAATTCGCAAAATCTCGGCCGGTGGTCGAAAAAATCCGAAACGTGGTACGAGTGGTCCCGTGGCCCGTGGGCGGATGGTGACCAAATTTCAAGGAGCTGGGACTTGTAGTTTTCTCGTAAAAAATACATTTAAAAAAATAAATTAAAAAATTCGCAAAATCTCGGCCGGTGGTCGAAAAAATCCGAAACGTGGTCCCGTGGCCCGTGGGCGGATGGTGACCAAATTTCAAGGAGCTGGGACTTGTAGTTTTCTCGTAAAAAATACATTTCAAAAAATAAATTTAAAAATTCGCAAAATCTCGGCCGGTGGTCGAAAAAATCCGAAACGTGGTACGAGTGGTCCCGTGGCCCGTGGGCGGATGGTGACCAAATTTCAAGGAGCTGGGACTTGTAGTTTTCTCGTAAAAAATACTTTTCAAATAATAAATTAAAAAATTCGCAAAATCTCGGCCGGTGGTCGAAAAAATCCGAAACGTGGTACGAGTGGTCCCGTGGCCCGTGGGCGGATGGTGACCACATTTCAAGGAGCTGGGACTTGTAGTTTTCTCGTAAAAAATACATTTCAAAAAATAAATTAAAAAATTCGCAAAATCTCGGCCGGTGGTCGAAAAAATCCGAAACGTGGTACGAGTGGTCCCGTGGCCCGTGGGCGGATGGTGACCAAATTTCAAGGAGCTGGGACTTGTAGTTTTCTCGTAAAAAATACTTTTCAAATAATAAATTAAAAAATTCGCAAAATCTCGGCCGGTGGTCGAAAAAATCCGAAACGTGGTACGAGTGGTCCCGTGGCCCGTGGGCGGATGGTGACCAAATTTCAAGGAGCTGGGACTTGTAGTTTTCTCGTAAAAAATACATTTCAAATAATAAATTAAAAAATTCGCAAAATCTCGGCCGGTGGTCGAAAAAATCCGAAACGTGGTACGAGTGGTCCCGTGGCCCGTGGGCGGATGGTGACCAAATTTCAAGGAGCTGGGACTTGTAGTTTTCTCGTAAAAAATACATTTCAAAAAATAAATTAAAAAATTCGCAAAATCTCGGCCGGTGGTCGAAAAAATCCGAAACGTGGTACGAGTGGTCCCGTGGCCCGTGGGCGGATGGTGACCAAATTTCAAGGAGCTGGGACTTGTAGTTTTCTCGTAAAAAATACATTTCAAAAAATAAATTAAAAAATTCGCAAAATCTCGGCCGGTGGTCGAAAAAATCCGAAACGTGGTACGAGTGGTTCCGTGGCCCGTGGGCGGATGGTGACCAAATTTCAAGGAGCTGGGACTTGTAGTTTTCTCGTAAAAAATACATTTCAAAAAATAAATTAAAAAATTCGCAAAATCTCGGCCGGTGGTCGAAAAAATCCGAAACGTGGTACGAGTGGTCCCGTGGCCCGTGGGCGGATGGTGACCAAATTTCAAGGAGCTGGGACTTGTAGTTTTCTCGTAAAAAATACTTTTCAAATAATAAATTAAAAAATTCGCAAAATCTCGGCCGGTGGTCGAAAAAATCCGAAACGTGGTACGAGTGGTCCCGTGGCCCGTGGGCGGATGGTGACCAAATTTCAAGGAGCTGGGACTTGTAGTTTTCTCGTAAAAAATACATTTCAAAAAATAAATTAAAAAATTCGCAAAATCTCGGCCGGTGGTCGAAAAAATCCGAAACGTGGTACGAGTGGTCCCGTGGCCCGTGGGCGGATGGTGACCAAATTTCAAGGAGCTGGGACTTGTAGTTTTCTCGTAAAAAATACTTTTCAAATAATAAATTAAAAAATTCGCAAAATCTCGGCCGGTGGTCGAAAAAATCCGAAACGTGGTACGAGTGGTCCCGTGGCCCGTGGGCGGATGGTGACCAAATTTCAAGGAGCTGGGACTTGTAGTTTTCTCGTAAAAAATACATTTCAAAAAATAAATTAAAAAATTCGCAAAATCTCGGCCGGTGGTCGAAAAAATCCGAAACGTGGTACGAGTGGTCCCGTGGCCCGTGGGCGGATGGTGACCAAATTTCAAGGAGCTGGGACTTGTAGTTTTCTCGTAAAAAATACATTTCAAAAAATAAATTAAAAAATTCGCAAAATCTCGGCCGGTGGTCGAAAAAATCCGAAACGTGGTACGAGTGGTCCCGTGGCCCGTGGGCGGATGGTGACCAAATTTCAAGGAGCTGGGACTTGTAGTTTTCTCGTAAAAAATACATTTCAAAAAATAAATTAAAAAATTCGCAAAATCTCGGCCGGTGGTCGAAAAAATCCGAAACGTGGTACGAGTGGTCCCGTGGCCCGTGGGCGGATGGTGACAAATTTCAAGGAGCTGGGACTTGTAGTTTTCTCGTAAAAAATACATTTCAAAAAATAAATTAAAAAATTCGCAAAATCTCGGCCGGTGGTCGAAAAAATCCGAAACGTGGTACGAGTGGTCCCGTGGCCCGTGGGCGGATGGTGACCAAATTTCAAGGAGCTGGGACTTGTAGTTTTCTCGTAAAAAATACATTTCAAAAAATAAATTAAAAAATTCGCAAAATCTCGGCCGGTGGTCGAAAAAATCCGAAACGTGGTACGAGTGGTCCCGTGGCCTGTGGGCGGTTGGTGACAAAATTTCAAGGAGCTGGGACTTGTAGTTTTCTCGTAAAAAATACATTTCAAAAAATAAATTAAAAAATTCGCAAAATCTCGGCCGGTGGTCGAAAAAATCCGAAACGTGGTACGAGTGGTCCCGTGGCCCGTGGGCGGATGGTGACCAAATTTCAAGGAGCTGGGACTTGTAGTTTCCTCGTAAAAAATACATTTCAAAAAATAAATTAAAAAATTCGCAAAATCTCGGCCGGTGGTCGAAAAAATCCGAAACGTGGTACGAGTGGTCCCGTGGCCCGTGGGCGGATGGTGACCAAATTACAAGGAGCTGGGACTTGTAGTTTCCTCGTAAAAAATACTTTTCAAATAATAAATTAAAAAATTCGCAAAATCTCGGCCGGTGGTCGAAAAAATCCGAAACGTGGTACGAGTGGTCCCGTGGCCCGTGGGCGGATGGTGACCAAATTTCAAGGAGCTGGGACTTGTAGTTTTCTCGTAAAAAATACTTTTCAAATAATAAATTAAAAAATTCGCAAAATCTCGGCCGGTGGTCGAAAAAATCCGAAACGTGGTACGAGTGGTCCCGTGGCCCGTGGGCGGATGGTGACCAAATTTCAAGGAGCTGGGACTTGTAGTTTTCCCGTAAAAAATACATTTCAAATAATAAATTAAAAAATTCGCAAACTCTCGGCCGGTGGTCGAAAAAATCCGAAACGTGGTACGAGTGGTCCCGTGGCCCGTGGGCGGATGGTGACCAAATTTCAAGGAGCTGGGACTTGTAGTTTTCTCGTAAAAAATACTTTTCAAATAATAAATTAAAAAATTCGCAAAATCTCGGCCGGTGGTCGAAAAAATCCGAAACGTGGTACGAGTGGTCCCGTGGCCCGTGGGCGGATGGTGACCAAATTTCAAGGAGCTGGGACTTGTAGTTTTCCCGTAAAAAATACTTTTCAAATAATAAATTTAAAAATTTTTCTCGTAAAAAATACATTTCAAAAAATAAATTAAAAAATTCGCAAAATCTCGGCCGGTGGTCGAAAAAATCCGAAACGTGGTACGAGTGGTCCCGTGGCCCGTGGGCGGATGGTGACCAAATTTCAAGGAGCTGGGACTTGTAGTTTTCTCGTAAAAAATACATTTCAAAAAATAAATTAAAAAATTCGCAAAATCTCGGCCGGTGGTCGAAAAAATCCGAAACGTGGTACGAGTGGTCCCGTGGCCCGTGGGCGGATGGTGACCAAATTTCAAGGAGCTGGGACTTGTAGTTTTCCCGTAAAAAATACATTTCAAAAAATAAATTAAAAAATTCGCAAAATCTCGGCCGGTGGTCGAAAAAATCCGAAACGTGGTACGAGTGGTCCCGTGGCCCGTGGGCGGATGGTGACCAAATTTCAAGGAGCTGGGACTTGTAGTTTTCCCGTAAAAAATACATTTCAAAAAATAAATTTAAAAATTCGCAAAATCTCGGCCGGTGGTCGAAGAAATCCGAAACGTGGTACGAGTGGTCCCGTGGCCCGTGGGCGGATGGTGACCAAATTTCAAGGAGCTGGGACTTGTAGTTTTCCCGTAAAAAATACATTTCAAAAAATAAATTAAAAAATTCGCAAAATCTCGGCCGGTGGTCGAAAAAATCCGAAACGTGGTACGAGTGGTCCCGTGGCCCGTGGGCGGATGTTGACCAAATTTCAAGGAGCTGGGACTTGTAGTTTTCTCGTAAAAAATACATTTCAAAAAATAAATTAAAAAATTCGCAAAATCTCGGCCGGTGGTCGAAAAAATCCGAAACGTGGTACGAGTGGTCCCGTGGCCCGTGGGCGGATGGTGACCAAATTTCAAGGAGCTGGGACTTGTAGTTTTCTCGTAAAAAATACATTTCAAAAAATAAATTAAAAAATTCGCAAAATCTCGGCCGGTGGTCGAAAAAATCCGAAACGTGGTACGAGTGGTCCCGTGGCCCGTGGGCGGATGGTGACCAAATTTCAAGGAGCTGGGACTTGTAGTTTTCCCGTAAAAAATACATTTCAAAAAATAAATTTAAAAATTCGCAAAATCTCGGCCGGTGGTCGAAAAAATCCGAAACGTGGTACGAGTGGTCCCGTGGCCCGTGGGCGGATGGTGACCAAATTTCAAGGAGCTGGGACTTGTAGTTTTCCCGTAAAAAATACTTTTCAAATAATAAATTTAAAAATTCGCAAAATCTCGGCCGGTGGTCGAAAAAATCCGAAACGTGGTACGAGTGGTCCCGTGGCCCGTGGGCGGATGGTGACCAAATTTCAAGGAGCTGGGACTTGTAGTTTTCTCGTAAAAAATACATTTCAAAAAATAAATTAAAAAATTCGCAAAATCTCGGCCGGTGGTCGAAAAAATCCGAAACGTGGTACGAGTGGTCCCGTGGCCCGTGGGCGGATGGTGACCAAATTTCAAGGAGCTGGGACTTGTAGTTTTCCCGTAAAAAATACATTTCAAAAAATAAATTAAAAAATTCGCAAAATCTCGGCCGGTGGTCGAAAAAATCCGAAACGTGGTACGAGTGGTCCCGTGGCCCGTGGGCGGATGGTGACCAAATTTCAAGGAGCTGGGACTTGTAGTTTTCCCGTAAAAAATACATTTCAAAAAATAAATTTAAAAATTCGCAAAATCTCGGCCGGTGGTCGAAAAAATCCGAAACGTGGTACGAGTGGTCCCGTGGCCCGTGGGCGGATGGTGACCAAATTTCAAGGAGCTGGGACTTGTAGTTTTCCCGTAAAAAATACATTTCAAAAAATAAATTAAAAAATTCGCAAAATCTCGGCCGGTGGTCGAAAAAATCCGAAACGTGGTACGAGTGGTCCCGTGGCCCGTGGGCGGATGGTGACCAAATTTCAAGGAGCTGGGACTTGTAGTTTTCCCGTAAAAAATACATTTCAGAAAATAAATTAAAAAATTCGCAAAATCTCGGCCGGTGGTCGAAAAAATCCGAAACGTGGTACGAGTGGTCCCGTGGCCCGTGGGCGGATGGTGACCAAATTTCAAGGAGCTGGGACTTGTAGTTTTCTCGTAAAAAATACATTTCAAAAAATAAATTAAAAAATTCGCAAAATCTCGGCCGGTGGTCGAAAAAATCCGAAACGTGGTACGAGTGGTCCCGTGGCCCGTGGGCGGATGGTGACCAAATTTCAAGGAGCTGGGACTTGTAGTTTTCTCGTAAAAAATACATTTCAAAAAATAAATTAAAAAATTCGCAAAATCTCGGCCGGTGGTCGAAAAAATCCGAAACGTGGTACGAGTGGTCCCGTGGCCCGTGGGCGGATGGTGACCAAATTTCAAGAAGCTGGGACTTGTAGTTTTCTCGTAAAAAATACATTTCAAAAAATAAATTAAAAAATTCGCAAAATCTCGGCCGGTGGTCGAAAAAATCCGAAACGTGGTACGAGTGGTCCCGTGGCCCGTGGGCGGATGGTGACCAAATTTCAAGGAGCTGGGACTTGTAGTTTTCCCGTAAAAAATACATTTCAAAAAATAAATTAAAAAATTCGCAAAATCTCGGCCGGTGGTCGAAAAAATCAAATTTCAAGGAGCTGGGACTTGTAGTTTTCCCGTAAAAAATACATTTCAAAAAATAAATTAAAAAATTCGCAAAATCTCGGCCGGTGGTCGAAAAAATCCGAAACGTGGTACGAGTGGTCCCGTGGCCCGTGGGCGGATGGTGACCAAATTTCAAGGAGCTGGGACTTGTAGTTTTCCCGTAAAAAATACATTTCAAAAAATAAATTAAAAAATTCGCAAAATCTCGGCCGGTGGTCGAAAAAATCCGAAACGTGGTACGAGTGGTCCCGTGGCCCGTGGACGGATGGTGACCAAATTTCAAGGAGCTGGGACTTGTAGTTTTCCCGTAAAAAATACATTTCAAAAAATAAATTAAAAAATTCGCAAAATCTCGGCCGGTGGTCGAAAAAATCCGAAACGTGGTACGAGTGGTCCCGTAGCCCGTGGGCGGATGGTGACCAAATTTCAAGGAGCTGGGACTTGTAGTTTTCTCGTAAAAAATACATTTCAAAAAATAAATTAAAAATTCGCAAAATCTCGGCCGGTGGTCGAAAAAATCCGAAACGTGGTACGAGTGGTCCCGTGGCCCGTGGGCGGATGGTGACCAAATTTCAAGGAGCTGGGACTTGTAGTTTTCTCGTAAAAAATACATTTCAAAAAATAAATTAAAAAATTCGCAAAATCTCGGCCGGTGGTCGAAAAAATCCGAAACGTGGTACGAGTGGTCCCGTGGCCCGTGGGCGGATGGTGACCAAATTTCAAGGAGCTGGGACTTGTAGTTTTCCCGTAAAAAATACATTTCAAAAAATAAATTAAAAAATTCGCAAAATCTCGGCCGGTGGTCGAAAAAATCCGAAACGTGGTACGAGTGGTCCCGTGGCCCGTGGGCGGATGGTGACCAAATTTCAAGGAGCTGGGACTTGTAGTTTTCCCGTAAAAAATACATTTCAAAAAATAAATTTAAAAATTCGCAAAATCTCGGCCGGTGGTCGAAGAAATCCGAAACGTGGTACGAGTGGTCCCGTGGCCCGTGGGCGGATGGTGACCAAATTTCAAGGAGCTGGGACTTGTAGTTTTCCCGTAAAAAATACATTTCAAAAAATAAATTAAAAAATTCGCAAAATCTCGGCCGGTGGTCGAAAAAATCCGAAACGTGGTACGAGTGGTCCCGTGGCCCGTGGGCGGATGTTGACCAAATTTCAAGGAGCTGGGACTTGTAGTTTTCTCGTAAAAAATACATTTCAAAAAATAAATTAAAAAATTCGCAAAATCTCGGCCGGTGGTCGAAAAAATCCGAAACGTGGTACGAGTGGTCCCGTGGCCCGTGGGCGGATGGTGACCAAATTTCAAGGAGCTGGGACTTGTAGTTTTCTCGTAAAAAATACATTTCAAAAAATAAATTAAAAAATTCGCAAAATCTCGGCCGGTGGTCGAAAAAATCCGAAACGTGGTACGAGTGGTCCCGTGGCCCGTGGGCGGATGGTGACCAAATTTCAAGGAGCTGGGACTTGTAGTTTTCCCGTAAAAAATACATTTCAAAAAATAAATTTAAAAATTCGCAAAATCTCGGCCGGTGGTCGAAAAAATCCGAAACGTGGTACGAGTGGTCCCGTGGCCCGTGGGCGGATGGTGACCAAATTTCAAGGAGCTGGGACTTGTAGTTTTCCCGTAAAAAATACTTTTCAAATAATAAATTTAAAAATTCGCAAAATCTCGGCCGGTGGTCGAAAAAATCCGAAACGTGGTACGAGTGGTCCCGTGGCCCGTGGGCGGATGGTGACCAAATTTCAAGGAGCTGGGACTTGTAGTTTTCTCGTAAAAAATACATTTCAAAAAATAAATTAAAAAATTCGCAAAATCTCGGCCGGTGGTCGAAAAAATCCGAAACGTGGTACGAGTGGTCCCGTGGCCCGTGGGCGGATGGTGACCAAATTTCAAGGAGCTGGGACTTGTAGTTTTCCCGTAAAAAATACATTTCAAAAAATAAATTAAAAAATTCGCAAAATCTCGGCCGGTGGTCGAAAAAATCCGAAACGTGGTACGAGTGGTCCCGTGGCCCGTGGGCGGATGGTGACCAAATTTCAAGGAGCTGGGACTTGTAGTTTTCCCGTAAAAAATACATTTCAAAAAATAAATTTAAAAATTCGCAAAATCTCGGCCGGTGGTCGAAAAAATCCGAAACGTGGTACGAGTGGTCCCGTGGCCCGTGGGCGGATGGTGACCAAATTTCAAGGAGCTGGGACTTGTAGTTTTCCCGTAAAAAATACATTTCAGAAAATAAATTAAAAAATTCGCAAAATCTCGGCCGGTGGTCGAAAAAATCCGAAACGTGGTACGAGTGGTCCCGTGGCCCGTGGGCGGATGGTGACCAAATTTCAAGGAGCTGGGACTTGTAGTTTTCTCGTAAAAAATACATTTCAAAAAATAAATTAAAAAATTCGCAAAATCTCGGCCGGTGGTCGAAAAAATCCGAAACGTGGTACGAGTGGTCCCGTGGCCCGTGGGCGGATGGTGACCAAATTTCAAGGAGCTGGGACTTGTAGTTTTCTCGTAAAAAATACATTTCAAAAAATAAATTAAAAAATTCGCAAAATCTCGGCCGGTGGTCGAAAAAATCCGAAACGTGGTACGAGTGGTCCCGTGGCCCGTGGGCGGATGGTGACCAAATTTCAAGGAGCTGGGACTTGTAGTTTTCTCGTAAAAAATACATTTCAAAAAATAAATTAAAAAATTCGCAAAATCTCGGCCGGTGGTCGAAAAAATCCGAAACGTGGTACGAGTGGTCCCGTGGCCCGTGGGCGGATGGTGACCAAATTTCAAGAAGCTGGGACTTGTAGTTTTCTCGTAAAAAATACATTTCAAAAAATAAATTAAAAAATTCGCAAAATCTCGGCCGGTGGTCGAAAAAATCCGAAACGTGGTACGAGTGGTCCCGTGGCCCGTGGGCGGATGGTGACCAAATTTCAAGGAGCTGGGACTTGTAGTTTTCCCGTAAAAAATACATTTCAAAAAATAAATTAAAAAATTCGCAAAATCTCGGCCGGTGGTCGAAAAAATCAAATTTCAAGGAGCTGGGACTTGTAGTTTTCCCGTAAAAAATACATTTCAAAAAATAAATTAAAAAATTCGCAAAATCTCGGCCGGTGGTCGAAAAAATCCGAAACGTGGTACGAGTGGTCCCGTGGCCCGTGGGCGGATGGTGACCAAATTTCAAGGAGCTGGGACTTGTAGTTTTCCCGTAAAAAATACATTTCAAAAAATAAATTAAAAAATTCGCAAAATCTCGGCCGGTGGTCGAAAAAATCCGAAACGTGGTACGAGTGGTCCCGTGGCCCGTGGACGGATGGTGACCAAATTTCAAGGAGCTGGGACTTGTAGTTTTCCCGTAAAAAATACATTTCAAAAAATAAATTAAAAAATTCGCAAAATCTCGGCCGGTGGTCGAAAAAATCCGAAACGTGGTACGAGTGGTCCCGTGGCCCGTGGGCGGATGGTGACCAAATTTCAAGGAGCTGGGACTTGTAGTTTTCTCGTAAAAAATACATTTCACAAAATAAATTAAAAAATTCGCAAAATCTCGGCCGGTGGTCGAAAAAATCCGAAACGTGGTACGAGTGGTCCCGTGGCCCGTGGGCGGATGGTGACCAAATTTCAAGGAGCTGGGACTTGTAGTTTTCTCGTAAAAAATACATTTCAAAAAATAAATTAAAAAATTCGCAAACTCTCGGCCGGTGGTCGAAAAAATCCGAAACGTGGTACGAGTGGTCCCGTGGCCCGTGGGCGGATGGTGACCAAATTTCAAGGAGCTGGGACTTGTAGTTTTCCCGTAAAAAATACATTTCAAAAAATAAATTAAAAAATTCGCAAACTCTCGGCCGGTGGTCGAAAAAATCCGAAACGTGGTACGAGTGGTCCCGTGGCCCGTGGGCGGATGGTGACCAAATTACAAGGAGCTGGGACTTGTAGTTTTCTCGTAAAAAATACTTTTCAAATAATAAATTAAAAAATTCGCAAAATCTCGGCCGGTGGTCGAAAAAATCCGAAACGTGGTACGAGTGGTCCCGTGGCCCGTGGGCGGATGGTGACCAAATTTCAAGGAGCTGGGACTTGTAGTTTTCTCGTAAAAAATACATTTCAAAAAATAAATTAAAAAATTCGCAAAATCTCGGCCGGTGGTCGAAAAAATCCGAAACGTGGTACGAGTGGTCCCGTGGCCCGTGGGCGGATGGTGACCAAATTTCAAGGAGCTGGGACTTGTAGTTTTCTCGTAAAAAATACTTTTCAAATAATAAATTAAAAAATTCGCAAAATCTCGGCCGGTGGTCGAAAAAATCCGAAACGTGGTACGAGTGGTCCCGTGGCCCGTGGGCGGATGGTGACCAAATTTCAAGGAGCTGGGACTTGTAGTTTTCTCGTAAAAAATACATTTCAAAAAATAAATTAAAAAATTCGCAAAATCTCGGCCGGTGGTCGAAAAAATCCGAAACGTGGTCCCGTGGCCCGTGGGCGGATGGTGACCAAATTTCAAGGAGCTGGGACTTGTAGTTTTCTCGTAAAAAATACATTTCAAAAAATAAATTTAAAAATTCGCAAAATCTCGGCCGGTGGTCGAAAAAATCCGAAACGTGGTACGAGTGGTCCCGTGGCCCGTGGGCGGATGGTGACCAAATTTCAAGGAGCTGGGACTTGTAGTTTTCTCGTAAAAAATACTTTTCAAATAATAAATTAAAAAATTCGCAAAATCTCGGCCGGTGGTCGAAAAAATCCGAAACGTGGTACGAGTGGTCCCGTGGCCCGTGGGCGGATGGTGACCACATTTCAAGGAGCTGGGACTTGTAGTTTTCTCGTAAAAAATACATTTCAAAAAATAAATTAAAAAATTCGCAAAATCTCGGCCGGTGGTCGAAAAAATCCGAAACGTGGTACGAGTGGTCCCGTGGCCCGTGGGCGGATGGTGACCAAATTTCAAGGAGCTGGGACTTGTAGTTTTCTCGTAAAAAATACTTTTCAAATAATAAATTAAAAAATTCGCAAAATCTCGGCCGGTGGTCGAAAAAATCCGAAACGTGGTACGAGTGGTCCCGTGGCCCGTGGGCGGATGGTGACCAAATTTCAAGGAGCTGGGACTTGTAGTTTTCTCGTAAAAAATACATTTCAAATAATAAATTAAAAAATTCGCAAAATCTCGGCCGGTGGTCGAAAAAATCCGAAACGTGGTACGAGTGGTCCCGTGGCCCGTGGGCGGATGGTGACCAAATTTCAAGGAGCTGGGACTTGTAGTTTTCTCGTAAAAAATACATTTAAAAAAATAAATTAAAAAATTCGCAAAATCTCGGCCGGTGGTCGAAAAAATCCGAAACGTGGTACGAGTGGTCCCGTGGCCCGTGGGCGGATGGTGACCAAATTTCAAGGAGCTGGGACTTGTAGTTTTCTCGTAAAAAATACATTTCAAAAAATAAATTAAAAAATTCGCAAAATCTCGGCCGGTGGTCGAAAAAATCCGAAACGTGGTACGAGTGGTCCCGTGGCCCGTGGGCGGATGGTGACCAAATTTCAAGGAGCTGGGACTTGTAGTTTTCTCGTAAAAAATACATTTCAAAAAATAAATTAAAAAATTCGCAAAATCTCGGCCGGTGGTCGAAAAAATCCGAAACGTGGTACGAGTGGTTCCGTGGCCCGTGGGCGGATGGTGACCAAATTTCAAGGAGCTGGGACTTGTAGTTTTCTCGTAAAAAATACATTTCAAAAAATAAATTAAAAAATTCGCAAAATCTCGGCCGGTGGTCGAAAAAATCCGAAACGTGGTACGAGTGGTCCCGTGGCCCGTGGGCGGATGGTGACCAAATTTCAAGGAGCTGGGACTTGTAGTTTTCTCGTAAAAAATACTTTTCAAATAATAAATTAAAAAATTCGCAAAATCTCGGCCGGTGGTCGAAAAAATCCGAAACGTGGTACGAGTGGTCCCGTGGCCCGTGGGCGGATGGTGACCAAATTTCAAGGAGCTGGGACTTGTAGTTTTCTCGTAAAAAATACATTTCAAAAAATAAATTAAAAAATTCGCAAAATCTCGGCCGGTGGTCGAAAAAATCCGAAACGTGGTACGAGTGGTCCCGTGGCCCGTGGGCGGATGGTGACCAAATTTCAAGGAGCTGGGACTTGTAGTTTTCTCGTAAAAAATACTTTTCAAATAATAAATTAAAAAATTCGCAAAATCTCGGCCGGTGGTCGAAAAAATCCGAAACGTGGTACGAGTGGTCCCGTGGCCCGTGGGCGGATGGTGACCAAATTTCAAGGAGCTGGGACTTGTAGTTTTCTCGTAAAAAATACATTTCAAAAAATAAATTAAAAAATTCGCAAAATCTCGGCCGGTGGTCGAAAAAATCCGAAACGTGGTACGAGTGGTCCCGTGGCCCGTGGGCGGTTGGTGACAAAATTTCAAGGAGCTGGGACTTGTAGTTTTCTCGTAAAAAATACATTTCAAAAAATAAATTAAAAAATTCGCAAAATCTCGGCCGGTGGTCGAAAAAATCCGAAACGTGGTACGAGTGGTCCCGTGGCCCGTGGGCGGATGGTGACCAAATTTCAAGGAGCTGGGACTTGTAGTTTTCCCGTAAAAAATACATTTCAAAAAATAAATTAAAAAATTCGCAAAATCTCGGCCGGTGGTCGAAAAAATCCGAAACGTGGTACGAGTGGTCCCGTGGCCCGTGGGCGGATGGTGACCAAATTTCAAGGAGCTGGGACTTGTAGTTTTCCCGTAAAAAATACATTTCAAAAAATAAATTAAAAAATTCGCAAAATCTCGGCCGGTGGTCGAAAAAATCCGAAACGTGGTACGAGTGGTCCCGTGGCCCGTGGGCGGATGGTGACCAAATTTCAAGGAGCTGGGACTTGTAGTTTTCCCGTAAAAAATACTTTTCAAATAATAAATTTAAAAATTTTTCTCGTAAAAAATACATTTCAAAAAATAAATTAAAAAATTCGCAAAATCTCGGCCGGTGGTCGAAAAAATCCGAAACGTGGTACGAGTGGTCCCGTGGCCCGTGGGCGGATGGTGACCAAATTTCAAGGAGCTGGGACTTGTAGTTTTCTCGTAAAAAATACATTTCAAAAAATCCGAAACGTGGTACGAGTGGTCCCGTGGCCCGTGGGCGGATGGTGACCAAATTACAAGGAGCTGGGACTTGTAGTTTCCTCGTAAAAAATACTTTTCAAATAATAAATTAAAAAATTCGCAAAATCTCGGCCGGTGGTCGAAAAAATCCGAAACGTGGTACGAGTGGTCCCGTGGCCCGTGGGCGGATGGTGACCAAATTTCAAGGAGCTGGGACTTGTAGTTTTCTCGTAAAAAATACTTTTCAAATAATAAATTAAAAAATTCGCAAAATCTCGGCCGGTGGTCGAAAAAATCCGAAACGTGGTACGAGTGGTCCCGTGGCCCGTGGGCGGATGGTGACCAAATTTCAAGGAGCTGGGACTTGTAGTTTTCTCGTAAAAAATACATTTCAAAAAATAAATTAAAAAATTCGCAAAATCTCGGCCGGTGGTCGAAAAAATCCGAAACGTGGTACGAGTGGTCCCGTGGCCCGTGGGCGGATGGTGACCAAATTTCAAGGAGCTGGGACTTGTAGTTTTCTCGTAAAAAATACATTTCAAAAAATAAATTAAAAAATTCGCAAAATCTCGGCCGGTGGTCGAAAAAATCCGAAACGTGGTACGAGTGGTCCCGTGGCCCGTGGGCGGATGGTGACCAAATTTCAAGGAGCTGGGACTTGTAGTTTTCCCGTAAAAAATACATTTCAAAAAATAAATTTAAAAATTCGCAAAATCTCGGCCGGTGGTCGAAAAAATCCGAAACGTGATACGAGTGGTCCCGTGGCCCGTGGGCGGATGGTGACCAAATTTCAAGGAGCTGGGACTTGTAGTTTTCCCGTAAAAAATACTTTTCAAATAATAAATTTAAAAATTCGCAAAATCTCGGCCGGTGGTCGAAAAAATCCGAAACGTGGTACGAGTGGTCCCGTGGCCCGTGGGCGGATGGTGACCAAATTTCAAGGAGCTGGGACTTGTAGTTTTCTCGTAAAAAATACATTTCAAAAAATAAATTAAAAAATTCGCAAAATCTCGGCCGGTGGTCGAAAAAATCCGAAACGTGGTACGAGTGGTCCCGTGGCCCGTGGGCGGATGGTGACCAAATTTCAAGGAGCTGGGACTTGTAGTTTTCCCGTAAAAAATACATTTCAAAAAATAAATTAAAAAATTCGCAAAATCTCGGCCGGTGGTCGAAAAAATCCGAAACGTGGTACGAGTGGTCCCGTGGCCCGTGGGCGGATGGTGACCAAATTTCAAGGAGCTGGGACTTGTAGTTTTCCCGTAAAAAATACATTTCAAAAAATAAATTTAAAAATTCGCAAAATCTCGGCCGGTGGTCGAAAAAATCCGAAACGTGGTACGAGTGGTCCCGTGGCCCGTGGGCGGATGGTGACCAAATTTCAAGGAGCTGGGACTTGTAGTTTTCCCGTAAAAAATACATTTCAAAAAATAAATTAAAAAATTCGCAAAATCTCGGCCGGTGGTCGAAAAAATCCGAAACGTGGTACGAGTGGTCCCGTGGCCCGTGGGCGGATGGTGACCAAATTTCAAGGAGCTGGGACTTGTAGTTTTCCCGTAAAAAATACATTTCAGAAAATAAATTAAAAAATTCGCAAAATCTCGGCCGGTGGTCGAAAAAATCCGAAACGTGGTACGAGTGGTCCCGTGGCCCGTGGGCGGATGGTGACCAAATTTCAAGGAGCTGGGACTTGTAGTTTTCTCGTAAAAAATACATTTCAAAAAATAAATTAAAAAATTCGCAAAATCTCGGCCGGTGGTCGAAAAAATCCGAAACGTGGTACGAGTGGTCCCGTGGCCCGTGGGCGGATGGTGACCAAATTTCAAGGAGCTGGGACTTGTAGTTTTCTCGTAAAAAATACATTTCAAAAAATAAATTAAAAAATTCGCAAAATCTCGGCCGGTGGTCGAAAAAATCCGAAACGTGGTACGAGTGGTCCCGTGGCCCGTGGGCGGATGGTGACCAAATTTCAAGGAGCTGGGACTTGTAGTTTTCTCGTAAAAAATACTTTTCAAATAATAAATTAAAAAATTCGCAAAATCTCGGCCGGTGGTCGAAAAAATCCGAAACGTGGTACGAGTGGTCCCGTGGCCCGTGGGCGGATGGTGACCAAATTTCAAGGAGCTGGGACTTGTAGTTTTCTCGTAAAAAATACATTTCAAAAAATAAATTAAAAAATTCGCAAAATCTCGGCCGGTGGTCGAAAAAATCCGAAACGTGGTCCCGTGGCCCGTGGGCGGATGGTGACCAAATTTCAAGGAGCTGGGACTTGTAGTTTTCTCGTAAAAAATACATTTCAAAAAATAAATTTAAAAATTCGCAAAATCTCGGCCGGTGGTCGAAAAAATCCGAAACGTGGTACGAGTGGTCCCGTGGCCCGTGGGCGGATGGTGACCAAATTTCAAGGAGCTGGGACTTGTAGTTTTCTCGTAAAAAATACTTTTCAAATAATAAATTAAAAAATTCGCAAAATCTCGGCCGGTGGTCGAAAAAATCCGAAACGTGGTACGAGTGGTCCCGTGGCCCGTGGGCGGATGGTGACCACATTTCAAGGAGCTGGGACTTGTAGTTTTCTCGTAAAAAATACATTTCAAAAAATAAATTAAAAAATTCGCAAAATCTCGGCCGGTGGTCGAAAAAATCCGAAACGTGGTACGAGTGGTCCCGTGGCCCGTGGGCGGATGGTGACCAAATTTCAAGGAGCTGGGACTTGTAGTTTTCTCGTAAAAAATACTTTTCAAATAATAAATTAAAAAATTCGCAAAATCTCGGCCGGTGGTCGAAAAAATCCGAAACGTGGTACGAGTGGTCCCGTGGCCCGTGGGCGGATGGTGACCAAATTTCAAGGAGCTGGGACTTGTAGTTTTCTCGTAAAAAATACATTTCAAATAATAAATTAAAAAATTCGCAAAATCTCGGCCGGTGGTCGAAAAAATCCGAAACGTGGTACGAGTGGTCCCGTGGCCCGTGGGCGGATGGTGACCAAATTTCAAGGAGCTGGGACTTGTAGTTTTCTCGTAAAAAATACATTTAAAAAAATAAATTAAAAAATTCGCAAAATCTCGGCCGGTGGTCGAAAAAATCCGAAACGTGGTACGAGTGGTCCCGTGGCCCGTGGGCGGATGGTGACCAAATTTCAAGGAGCTGGGACTTGTAGTTTTCTCGTAAAAAATACATTTCAAAAAATAAATTAAAAAATTCGCAAAATCTCGGCCGGTGGTCGAAAAAATCCGAAACGTGGTACGAGTGGTCCCGTGGCCCGTGGGCGGATGGTGACCAAATTTCAAGGAGCTGGGACTTGTAGTTTTCTCGTAAAAAATACATTTCAAAAAATAAATTAAAAAATTCGCAAAATCTCGGCCGGTGGTCGAAAAAATCCGAAACGTGGTACGAGTGGTTCCGTGGCCCGTGGGCGGATGGTGACCAAATTTCAAGGAGCTGGGACTTGTAGTTTTCTCGTAAAAAATACATTTCAAAAAATAAATTAAAAAATTCGCAAAATCTCGGCCGGTGGTCGAAAAAATCCGAAACGTGGTACGAGTGGTCCCGTGGCCCGTGGGCGGATGGTGACCAAATTTCAAGGAGCTGGGACTTGTAGTTTTCTCGTAAAAAATACTTTTCAAATAATAAATTAAAAAATTCGCAAAATCTCGGCCGGTGGTCGAAAAAATCCGAAACGTGGTACGAGTGGTCCCGTGGCCCGTGGGCGGATGGTGACCAAATTTCAAGGAGCTGGGACTTGTAGTTTTCTCGTAAAAAATACATTTCAAAAAATAAATTAAAAAATTCGCAAAATCTCGGCCGGTGGTCGAAAAAATCCGAAACGTGGTACGAGTGGTCCCGTGGCCCGTGGGCGGATGGTGACCAAATTTCAAGGAGCTGGGACTTGTAGTTTTCTCGTAAAAAATACTTTTCAAATAATAAATTAAAAAATTCGCAAAATCTCGGCCGGTGGTCGAAAAAATCCGAAACGTGGTACGAGTGGTCCCGTGGCCCGTGGGCGGATGGTGACCAAATTTCAAGGAGCTGGGACTTGTAGTTTTCTCGTAAAAAATACATTTCAAAAAATAAATTAAAAAATTCGCAAAATCTCGGCCGGTGGTCGAAAAAATCCGAAACGTGGTACGAGTGGTCCCGTGGCCCGTGGGCGGTTGGTGACAAAATTTCAAGGAGCTGGGACTTGTAGTTTTCTCGTAAAAAATACATTTCAAAAAATAAATTAAAAAATTCGCAAAATCTCGGCCGGTGGTCGAAAAAATCCGAAACGTGGTACGAGTGGTCCCGTGGCCCGTGGGCGGATGGTGACCAAATTTCAAGGAGCTGGGACTTGTAGTTTTCCCGTAAAAAATACATTTCAAAAAATAAATTAAAAAATTCGCAAAATCTCGGCCGGTGGTCGAAAAAATCCGAAACGTGGTACGAGTGGTCCCGTGGCCCGTGGGCGGATGGTGACCAAATTTCAAGGAGCTGGGACTTGTAGTTTTCCCGTAAAAAATACATTTCAAAAAATAAATTTAAAAATTCGCAAAATCTCGGCCGGTGGTCGAAAAAATCCGAAACGTGGTACGAGTGGTCCCGTGGCCCGTGGGCGGATGGTGACCAAATTTCAAGGAGCTGGGACTTGTAGTTTTCCCGTAAAAAATACATTTCAAAAAATAAATTAAAAAATTCGCAAAATCTCGGCCGGTGGTCGAAAAAATCCGAAACGTGGTACGAGTGGTCCCGTGGCCCGTGGGCGGATGGTGACCAAATTTCAAGGAGCTGGGACTTGTAGTTTTCCCGTAAAAAATACTTTTCAAATAATAAATTTAAAAATTTTTCTCGTAAAAAATACATTTCAAAAAATAAATTAAAAAATTCGCAAAATCTCGGCCGGTGGTCGAAAAAATCCGAAACGTGGTACGAGTGGTCCCGTGGCCCGTGGGCGGATGGTGACCAAATTTCAAGGAGCTGGGACTTGTAGTTTTCTCGTAAAAAATACATTTCAAAAAATCCGAAACGTGGTACGAGTGGTCCCGTGGCCCGTGGGCGGATGGTGACCAAATTACAAGGAGCTGGGACTTGTAGTTTCCTCGTAAAAAATACTTTTCAAATAATAAATTAAAAAATTCGCAAAATCTCGGCCGGTGGTCGAAAAAATCCGAAACGTGGTACGAGTGGTCCCGTGGCCCGTGGGCGGATGGTGACCAAATTTCAAGGAGCTGGGACTTGTAGTTTTCTCGTAAAAAATACTTTTCAAATAATAAATTAAAAAATTCGCAAAATCTCGGCCGGTGGTCGAAAAAATCCGAAACGTGGTACGAGTGGTCCCGTGGCCCGTGGGCGGATGGTGACCAAATTTCAAGGAGCTGGGACTTGTAGTTTTCTCGTAAAAAATACATTTCAAAAAATAAATTAAAAAATTCGCAAAATCTCGGCCGGTGGTCGAAAAAATCCGAAACGTGGTACGAGTGGTCCCGTGGCCCGTGGGCGGATGGTGACCAAATTTCAAGGAGCTGGGACTTGTAGTTTTCTCGTAAAAAATACATTTCAAAAAATAAATTAAAAAATTCGCAAAATCTCGGCCGGTGGTCGAAAAAATCCGAAACGTGGTACGAGTGGTCCCGTGGCCCGTGGGCGGATGGTGACCAAATTTCAAGGAGCTGGGACTTGTAGTTTTCCCGTAAAAAATACATTTCAAAAAATAAATTTAAAAATTCGCAAAATCTCGGCCGGTGGTCGAAAAAATCCGAAACGTGATACGAGTGGTCCCGTGGCCCGTGGGCGGATGGTGACCAAATTTCAAGGAGCTGGGACTTGTAGTTTTCCCGTAAAAAATACTTTTCAAATAATAAATTTAAAAATTCGCAAAATCTCGGCCGGTGGTCGAAAAAATCCGAAACGTGGTACGAGTGATCCCGTGGCCCGTGGGCGGATGGTGACCAAATTTCAAGGAGCTGGGACTTGTAGTTTTCTCGTAAAAAATACATTTCAAAAAATAAATTAAAAAATTCGCAAAATCTCGGCCGGTGGTCGAAAAAATCCGAAACGTGGTACGAGTGGTCCCGTGGCCCGTGGGCGGATGGTGACCAAATTTCAAGGAGCTGGGACTTGTAGTTTTCCCGTAAAAAATACATTTCAAAAAATAAATTAAAAAATTCGCAAAATCTCGGCCGGTGGTCGAAAAAATCCGAAACGTGGTACGAGTGGTCCCGTGGCCCGTGGGCGGATGGTGACCAAATTTCAAGGAGCTGGGACTTGTAGTTTTCCCGTAAAAAATACATTTCAAAAAATAAATTTAAAAATTCGCAAAATCTCGGCCGGTGGTCGAAAAAATCCGAAACGTGGTACGAGTGGTCCCGTGGCCCGTGGGCGGATGGTGACCAAATTTCAAGGAGCTGGGACTTGTAGTTTTCCCGTAAAAAATACATTTCAAAAAATAAATTAAAAAATTCGCAAAATCTCGGCCGGTGGTCGAAAAAATCCGAAACGTGGTACGAGTGGTCCCGTGGCCCGTGGGCGGATGGTGACCAAATTTCAAGGAGCTGGGACTTGTAGTTTTCCCGTAAAAAATACATTTCAGAAAATAAATTAAAAAATTCGCAAAATCTCGGCCGGTGGTCGAAAAAATCCGAAACGTGGTACGAGTGGTCCCGTGGCCCGTGGGCGGATGGTGACCAAATTTCAAGGAGCTGGGACTTGTAGTTTTCTCGTAAAAAATACATTTCAAAAAATAAATTAAAAAATTCGCAAAATCTCGGCCGGTGGTCGAAAAAATCCGAAACGTGGTACGAGTGGTCCCGTGGCCCGTGGGCGGATGGTGACCAAATTTCAAGGAGCTGGGACTTGTAGTTTTCTCGTAAAAAATACATTTCAAAAAATAAATTAAAAAATTCGCAAAATCTCGGCCGGTGGTCGAAAAAATCCGAAACGTGGTACGAGTGGTCCCGTGGCCCGTGGGCGGATGGTGACCAAATTTCAAGGAGCTGGGACTTGTAGTTTTCTCGTAAAAAATACATTTCAAAAAATAAATTAAAAAATTCGCAAAATCTCGGCCGGTGGTCGAAAAAATCCGAAACGTGGTACGAGTGGTCCCGTGGCCCGTGGGCGGATGGTGACCAAATTTCAAGAAGCTGGGACTTGTAGTTTTCTCGTAAAAAATACATTTCAAAAAATAAATTAAAAAATTCGCAAAATCTCGGCCGGTGGTCGAAAAAATCCGAAACGTGGTACGAGTGGTCCCGTGGCCCGTGGGCGGATGGTGACCAAATTTCAAGGAGCTGGGACTTGTAGTTTTCTCGTAAAAAATACATTTCAAAAAATAAATTAAAAAATTCGCAAAATCTCGGCCGGTGGTCGAAAAAATCCGAAACGTGGTACGAGTGGTCCCGTGGCCCGTGGGCGGATGGTGACCAAATTACAAGGAGCTGGGACTTGTAGTTTTCTCGTAAAAAATACATTTCAAAAAATAAATTAAAAAATTCGCAAAATCTCGGCCGGTGGTCGAAAAAATCCGAAACGTGGTACGAGTGGTCCCGTGGCCCGTGGGCGGATGGTGACCAAATTTCAAGGAGCTGGGACTTGTAGTTTTCCCGTAAAAAATACATTTCAAAAAATAAATTAAAAAATTCGCAAACTCTCGGCCGGTGGTCGAAAAAATCCGAAACGTGGTACGAGTGGTCCCGTGGCCCGTGGGCGGATGGTGACCAAATTACAAGGAGCTGGGACTTGTAGTTTTCCCGTAAAAAATACTTTTCAAATAATAAATTAAAAAATTCGCAAAATCTCGGCCGGTGGTCGAAAAAATCCGAAACGTGGTACGAGTGGTCCCGTGGCCCGTGGGCGGATGGTGACCAAATTTCAAGGAGCTGGGACTTGTAGTTTTCTCGTAAAAAATACATTTCAAAAAATAAATTAAAAAATTCGCAAAATCTCGGCCGGTGGTCGAAAAAATCCGAAACGTGGTACGAGTGGTCCCGTGGCCCGTGGGCGGATGGTGACCAAATTTCAAGAAGCTGGGACTTGTAGTTTTCTCGTAAAAAATACATTTCAAAAAATAAATTAAAAAATTCGCAAAATCTCGGCCGGTGGTCGAAAAAATCCGAAACGTGGTACGAGTGGTCCCGTGGCCCGTGGGCGGATGGTGACCAAATTTCAAGGAGCTGGGACTTGTAGTTTTCTCGTAAAAAATACTTTTCAAAAAATAAATTAAAAAATTCGCAAAATCTCGGCCGGTGGTCGAAAAAATCCGAAACGTGGTACGAGTGGTCCCGTGGCCCGTGGGCGGATGGTGACCAAATTTCAAGGAGCTGGGACTTGTAGTTTTCCCGTAAAAAATACATTTCAAAAAATAAATTAAAAAATTCGCAAAATCTCGGCCGGTGGTCGAAAAAATCCGAAACGTGGTACGAGTGGTCCCGTGGCCCGTGGGCGGATGGTGACCAAATTTCAAGGAGCTGGGACTTGTAGTTTTCTCGTAAAAAATACATTTCAAAAAATAAATTAAAAAATTCGCAAAATCTCGGCCGGTGGTCGAAAAAATCCGAAACGTGGTACGAGTGGTCCCGTGGCCCGTGGGCGGATGGTGACCAAATTTCAAGGAGCTGGGACTTGTAGTTTTCTCGTAAAAAATACATTTCAAAAAATAAATTAAAAAATTCGCAAAATCTCGGCCGGTGGTCGAAAAAATCCGAAACGTGGTACGAGTGGTCCCGTGGCCCGTGGGCGGATGGTGACCAAATTACAAGGAGCTGGGACTTGTAGTTTTCTCGTAAAAAATACTTTTCAAATAATAAATTAAAAAATTCGCAAAATCTCGGCCGGTGGTCGAAAAAATCCGAAACGTGGTACGAGTGGTCCCGTGGCCCGTGGGCGGATGGTGACCAAATTTCAAGGAGCTGGGACTTGTAGTTTTCTCGTAAAAAATACTTTTCAAAAAATAAATTAAAAAATTCGCAAAATCTCGGCCGGTGGTCGAAAAAATCCGAAACGTGGTACGAGTGGTCCCGTGGCCCGTGGGCGGATGGTGACCAAATTTCAAGGAGCTGGGACTTGTAGTTTTCTCGTAAAAAATACATTTCAAAAAATAAATTAAAAAATTCGCAAAATCTCGGCCGGTGGTCGAAAAAATCCGAAACGTGGTACGAGTGGTCCCGTGGCCCGTGGGCGGATGGTGACCAAATTTCAAGGAGCTGGGACTTGTAGTTTTCCCGTAAAAAATACATTTCAAAAAATAAATTAAAAAATTCGCAAAATCTCGGCCGGTGGTCGAAAAAATCCGAAACGTGGTACGAGTGGTCCCGTGGCCCGTGGGCGGATGGTGACCAAATTTCAAGGAGCTGGGACTTGTAGTTTTCCCGTAAAAAATACTTTTCAAATAATAAATTTAAAAATTCGCAAAATCTCGGCCGGTGGTCGAAAAAATCCGAAACGTGGTACGAGTGGTCCCGTGGCCCGTGGGCGGATGGTGACCAAATTTCAAGGAGCTGGGACTTGTAGTTTTCCCGTAAAAAATACAAACCCTAACCCTAACCCTAACCCTAACCCTAACCCTAACCCTAACCCTAACCCTAACCCTAACCCTAACCCTAACCCTAACCCTAACCCTAACCCTAACCCTAACCCTAACCCTAACCCTAACCCTAACCCTAACCCTAACCCTAACCCTAACCCTAACCCTAACCCTAACCCTAACCCTAACCCTAACCCTAACCCTAACCCTAACCCTAACCCTAACCCTAACCCTAACCCTAACCCTAACCCTAACCCTAACCCTAACCCTAACCCTAACCCTAACCCTAACCCTAACCCTAACCCTAACCCTAACCCTAACCCTAACCCTAACCCTAACCCCTAACCCTAACCCTAACCCTAACCCTAACCCTAACCCGTGGCCCGTGGGCGGATGGTGACCAAATTTCAAGGAGCTGGGACTTGTAGTTTTCCCGTAAAAAATACATTTCAAAAAATAAATTAAAAAATTCGCAAAATCTCGGCCGGTGGTCGAAAAAATCCGAAACGTGGTACAAGTGGTCCCGTGGCCCGTGGGCGGATGGTGACCAAATTTCAAGGAGCTGGGACTTGTAGTTTTCCCGTAAAAAATACTTTTCAAATAATAAATTTAAAAATTCGCAAAATCTCGGCCGGTGGTCGAAAAAATCCGAAACGTGGTACGAGTGGTCCCGTGGCCCGTGGGCGGATGGTGACCAAATTTCAAGGAGCTGGGACTTGTAGTTTTCTCGTAAAAAATACATTTCAAAAAATAAATTTAAAAATTCGCAAAATCTCGGCCGGTGGTCGAAAAAATCCGAAACGTGGTACGAGTGGTCCCGTGGCCCGTGGGCGGATGGTGACCAAATTTCAAGGAGCTGGGACTTGTAGTTTTCTCGTAAAAATACATTTCAAAAAATAAATTTAAAAATTCGCAAAATCTCGGCCGGTGGTCGAAAAAATCCGAAACGTGGTACGAGTGGTCCCGTGGCCCGTGGGCGGATGGTGACCAAATTTCAAGGAGCTGGGACTTGTAGTTTTCCCGTAAAAAATACATTTCAAAAAATAAATTAAAAAATTCGCAAACTCTCGGCCGGTGGTCGAAAAAATCCGAAACGTGGTACGAGTGGTCCCGTGGCCCGTGGGCGGATGGTGACCAAATTTCAAGGAGCTGGGACTTGTAGTTTTCTCGTAAAAAATACATTTCAAAAAATAAATTTAAAAATTCGCAAAATCTCGGCCGGTGGTCGAAAAAATCCGAAACGTGGTACGAGTGGTCCCGTGGCCCGTGGGCGGATGGTGACCAAATTTCAAGGAGCTGGGACTTGTAGTTTTCCCGTAAAAAATACATTTCAAAAAATAAATTAAAAAATTCGCAAACTCTCGGCCGGTGGTCGAAAAAATCCGAAACGTGGTACGAGTGGTCCCGTGGCCCGTGGGCGGATGGTGACCAAATTTCAAGGAGCTGGGACTTGTAGTTTTCCCGTAAAAAATACTTTTCAAATAATAAATTAAAAAATTCGCAAACTCTCGGCCGGTGGTCGAAAAAATCCGAAACGTGGTACGAGTGGTCCCGTGGCCCGTGGGCGGATGGTGACCAAATTTCAAGGAGCTGGGACTTGTAGTTTTCTCGTAAAAAATACTTTTCAAATAATAAATTAAAAAATTCGCAAAATCTCGGCCGGTGGTCGAAAAAATCCGAAACGTGGTACGAGTGGTCCCGTGGCGCGTGGGCGGATGGTGACCAAATTTCAAGGAGCTGGGACTTGTAGTTTTCTCGTAAAAAATACTTTTCAAATAATAAATTAAAAAATTCGCAAAATCTCGGCCGGTGGTCGAAAAAATCCGAAACGTGGTACGAGTGGTCCCGTGGCCCGTGGGCGGATGGTGACCAAATTTCAAGGAGCTGGGACTTGTAGTTTTCTCGTAAAAAATACTTTTCAAATAATAAATTAAAAAATTCGCAAAATCTCGGCCGGTGGTCGAAAAAATCCGAAACGTGGTACGAGTGGTCCCGTGGCCCGTGGGCGGATGGTGACCAAATTTCAAGGAGCTGGGACTTGTAGTTTTCCCGTAAAAAATACATTTCAAAAAATAAATTAAAAAATTCGCAAAATCTCGGCCGGTGGTCGAAAAAATCCGAAACGTGGTACGAGTGGTCCCGTGGCCCGTGGGCGGATGGTGACCAAATTTCAAGGAGCTGGGACTTGTAGTTTTCTCGTAAAAAATACATTTCAAAAAATAAATTAAAAAATTCGCAAAATCTCGGCCGGTGGTCGAAAAAATCCGAAACGTGGTACGAGTGGTCCCGTGGCCCGTGGGCGGATGGTGACCAAATTTCAAGGAGCTGGGACTTGTAGTTTTCTCGTAAAAAATACATTTCAAATAATAAATTAAAAAATTCGCAAAATCTCGGCCGGTGGTCGAAAAAATCCGAAACGTGGTACGAGTGGTCCCGTGGCCCGTGGGCGGATGGTGACCAAATTTCAAGGAGCTGGGACTTGTAGTTTTCCCGTAAAAAATACTTTTCAAATAATAAATTAAAAAATTCGCAAAATCTCGGCCGGTGGTCGAAAAAATCCGAAACGTGGTACGAGTGGTCCCGTGGCCCGTGGGCGGATGGTGACCAAATTTCAAGGAGCTGGGACTTGTAGTTTTCCCGTAAAAAATACTTTTCAAAAAATAAATTAAAAAATTCGCAAAATCTCGGCCGGTGGTCGAAAAAATCCGAAACGTGGTACGAGTGGTCCCGTGGCCCGTGGGCGGATGGTGACCAAATTTCAAGGAGCTGGGACTTGTAGTTTTCCCGTAAAAAATACATTTCAAAAAATAAATTAAAAAATTCGCAAAATCTCGGCCGGTGGTCGAAAAAATCCGAAACGTGGTACGAGTGGTCCCGTGGCCCGTGGGCGGATGGTGACCAAATTTCAAGGAGCTGGGACTTGTAGTTTTCTCGTAAAAAATACATTTCAAAAAATAAATTAAAAAATTCGCAAAATCTCGGCCGGTGGTCGAAAAAATCCGAAACGTGGTACGAGTGGTCCCGTGGCCCGTGGGCGGATGGTGACCAAATTTCAAGGAGCTGGGACTTGTAGTTTTCCCGTAAAAAATACATTTCAAAAAATAAATTAAAAAATTCGCAAACTCTCGGCCGGTGGTCGAAAAAATCCGAAACGTGGTATGAGTGGTCCCGTGGCCCGTGGGCGGATGGTGACCAAATTTCAAGGAGCTGGGACTTGTAGTTTTCCCGTAAAAAATACATTTCAAAAAATAAATTAAAAAATTCGCAAACTCTCGGCCGGTGGTCGAAAAAATCCGAAACGTGGTACGAGTGGTCCCGTGGCCCGTGGGCGGATGGTGACCAAATTTCAAGGAGCTGGGACTTGTAGTTTTCCCGTAAAAAATACATTTCAAAAAATAAATTAAAAAATTCGCAAACTCTCGGCCGGTGGTCGAAAAAATCCGAAACGTGGTACGAGTGGTCCCGTGGCCCGTGGGCGGATGGTGACCAAATTTCAAGGAGCTGGGACTTGTAGTTTTCCCGTAAAAAATACATTTCAAAAAATAAATTAAAAAATTCGCAAACTCTCGGCCGGTGGTCGAAAAAATCCGAAACGTGGTACGAGTGGTCCCGTGGCCCGTGGGCGGATGGTGACCAAATTTCAAGGAGCTGGGACTTGTAGTTTTCCCGTAAAAAATACATTTCAAAAAATAAATTAAAAAATTCGCAAAATCTCGGCCGGTGGTCGAAAAAATCCGAAACGTGGTACGAGTGGTCCCGTGGCCCGTGGGCGGATGGTGACCAAATTTCAAGGAGCTGGGACTTGTAGTTTTCCCGTAAAAAATACATTTCAAAAAATAAATTAAAAAATTCGCAAAATCTCGGCCGGTGGTCGAAAAAATCCGAAACGTGGTACGAGTGGTCCCGTGGCCTGTGGGCGGATGGTGACCAAATTTCAAGGAGCTGGGACTTGTAGTTTTCTCGTAAAAAATACTTTTCAAAAAATAAATTAAAAAATTCGCAAAATCTCGGCCGGTGGTCGAAAAAATCCGAAACGTGGTACGAGTGGTCCCGTGGCCCGTGGGCGGATGGTGACCAAATTTCAAGGAGCTGGGACTTGTAGTTTTCTCGTAAAAAATACATTTCAAAAAATAAATTAAAAAATTCGCAAAATCTCGGCCGGTGGTCGAAAAAATCCGAAACGTGGTACGAGTGGTCCCGTGGCCCGTGGGCGGATGGTGACCAAATTTCAAGGAGCTGGGACTTGTAGTTTTCTCGTAAAAAATACATTTCAAAAAATAAATTAAAAAATTCGCAAAATCTCGGCCGGTGGTCGAAAAAATCCGAAACGTGGTACGAGTGGTCCCGTGGCCCGTGGGCGGATGGTGACCAAATTTCAAGGAGCTGGGACTTGTAGTTTTCCCGTAAAAAATACTTTTCAAATAATAAATTTAAAAATTCGCAAAATCTCGGCCGGTGGTCGAAAAAATCCGAAACGTGGTACGAGTGGTCCCGTGGCCCGTGGGCGGATGGTGACCAAATTTCAAGGAGCTGGGACTTGTAGTTTTCTCGTAAAAAATACATTTCAAAAAATAAATTTAAAAATTCGCAAAATCTCGGCCGGTGGTCGAAAAAATCCGAAACGTGGTACGAGTGGTCCCGTGGCCCGTGGGCGGATGGTGACCAAATTTCAAGGAGCTGGGACTTGTAGTTTTCTCGTAAAAAATACTTTCAAAAAATAAATTTAAAAATTCGCAAAATCTCGGCCGGTGGTCGAAAAAATCCGAAACGTGGTACGAGTGGTCCCGTGGCCCGTGGGCGGATGGTGACCAAATTTCAAGGAGCTGGGACTTGTAGTTTTCCCGTAAAAAATACATTTCAAAAAATAAATTTAAAAATTCGCAAAATCTCGGCCGGTGGTCGAAAAAATCCGAAACGTGGTACGAGTGGTCCCGTGGCCCGTGGGCGGATGGTGACCAAATTTCAAGGAGCTGGGACTTGTAGTTTTCCCGTAAAAAATACTTTTCAAATAATAAATTAAAAAATTCGCAAACTCTCGGCCGGTGGTCGAAAAAATCCGAAACGTGGTACGAGTGGTCCCGTGGCCCGTGGGCGGATGGTGACCAAATTTCAAGGAGCTGGGACTTGTAGTTTTCTCGTAAAAAATACTTTTCTAATAATAAATTAAAAAATTCGCAAAATCTTGGCCGGTGGTCGAAAAAATCCGAAACGTGGTACGAGTGGTCCCGTGGCCCGTGGGCGGATGGTGACCAAATTTCAAGGAGCTGGGACTTGTAGTTTTCTCGTAAAAAATACTTTTCAAATAATAAATTAAAAAATTCGCAAAATCTCGGCCGGTGGTCGAAAAAATCCGAAACGTGGTACGAGTGGTCCCGTGGCCCGTGGGCGGATGGTGACCAAATTTCAAGGAGCTGGGACTTGTAGTTTTCTCGTAAAAAATACATTTCAAAAAATAAATTTAAAAATTCGCAAAATCTCGGCCGGTGGTCGAAAAAATCCGAAACGTGGTACGAGTGGTCCCGTGGCCCGTGGGCGGATGGTGACCAAATTTCAAGGAGCTGGGACTTGTAGTTTTCTCGTAAAAAATACATTTCAAAAAATAAATTTAAAAATTCGCAAAATCTCGGCCGGTGGTCGAAAAAATCCGAAACGTGGTACGAGTGGTCCCGTGGCCCGTGGGCGGATGGTGACCAAATTTCAAGGAGCTGGGACTTGTAGTTTTCCCGTAAAAAATACATTTCAAAAAATAAATTAAAAAATTCGCAAACTCTCGGCCGGTGGTTGAAAAAATCCGAAACGTGGTACGAGTGGTCCCGTGGCCCGTGGGCGGATGGTGACCAAATTTCAAGGAGCTGGGACTTGTAGTTTTCCCGTAAAAAATACTTTTCAAATAATAAATTAAAAAATTCGCAAACTCTCGGCCGGTGGTCGAAAAAATCCGAAACGTGGTACGAGTGGTCCCGTGGCCCGTGGGCGGATGGTGACCAAATTTCAAGGAGCTGGGACTTGTAGTTTTCTCGTAAAAAATACTTTTCAAATAATAAATTAAAAAATTCGCAAAATCTCGGCCGGTGGTCGAAAAAATCCGAAACGTGGTACGAGTGGTCCCGTGGCCCGTGGGCGGATGGTGACCAAATTTCAAGGAGCTGGGACTTGTAGTTTTCTCGTAAAAAATACTTTTCAAATAATAAATTTAAAAATTCGCAAAATCTCGGCCGGTGGTCGAAAAAATCCGAAACGTGGTACGAGTGGTCCCGTGGCCCGTGGGCGGATGGTGACCAAATTTCAAGGAGCTGGGACTTGTAGTTTTCCCGTAAAAAATACATTTCAAAAAATAAATTAAAAAATTCGCAAACTCTCGGCCGGTGGTTGAAAAAATCCGAAACGTGGTACGAGTGGTCCCGTGGCCCGTGGGCGGATGGTGACCAAATTTCAAGGAGCTGGGACTTGTAGTTTTCCCGTAAAAAATACTTTTCAAATAATAAATTAAAAAATTCGCAAACTCTCGGCCGGTGGTCGAAAAAATCCGAAACGTGGTACGAGTGGTCCCGTGGCCCGTGGGCGGATGGTGACCAAATTTCAAGGAGCTGGGACTTGTAGTTTTCTCGTAAAAAATACTTTTCAAATAATAAATTAAAAAATTCGCAAAATCTCGGCCGGTGGTCGAAAAAATCCGAAACGTGGTACGAGTGGTCCCGTGGCCCGTGGGCGGATGGTGACCAAATTTCAAGGAGCTGGGACTTGTAGTTTTCTCGTAAAAAATACTTTTCAAATAATAAATTAAAAAATTCGCAAAATCTCGGCCGGTGGTCGAAAAAATCCGAAACGTGGTACGAGTGGTCCCGTGGCCCGTGGGCGGATGGTGACCAAATTTCAAGGAGCTGGGACTTGTAGTTTTCCCGTAAAAAATACATTTCAAAAAATAAATTAAAAAATTCGCAAAATCTCGGCCGGTGGTCGAAAAAATCCGAAACGTGGTACGAGTGGTCCCGTGGCCCGTGGGCGGATGGTGACCAAATTTCAAGGAGCTGGGACTTGTAGTTTTCCCGTAAAAAATACATTTCAAAAAATAAATTAAAAAATTCGCAAAATCTCGGCCGGTGGTCGAAAAAATCCGAAACGTGGTACGAGTGGTCCCGTGGCCCGTGGGCGGATGGTGACCAATTTTCAAGGAGCTGGGACTTGTAGTTTTCCCGTAAAAAATACATTTCAAATAATAAATTAAAAAATTCGCAAAATCTCGGCCGGTGGTCGAAAAAATCCGAAACGTGGTACGAGTGGTCCCGTGGCCCGTGGGCGGATGGTGACCAAATTTCAAGGAGCTGGGACTTGTAGTTTTCTCGTAAAAAATACATTTCAAATAATAAATTAAAAAATTCGCAAAATCTCGGCCGGTGGTCGAAAAAATCCGAAACGTGGTACGAGTGGTCCCGTGGCCCGTGGGCGGATGGTGACCAAATTTCAAGGAGCTGGGACTTGTAGTTTTCCCGTAAAAAATACTTTTCAAATAATAAATTTAAAAATTCGCAAAATCTCGGCCGGTGGTCGAAAAAATCCGAAACGTGGTACGAGTGGTCCCGTGGCCCGTGGGCGGATGGTGACCAAATTTCAAGGAGCTGGGACTTGTAGTTTTCTCGTAAAAAATACTTTTCAAATAATAAATTAAAAAATTCGCAAAATCTCGGCCGGTGGTCGAAAAAATCCGAAACGTGGTACGAGTGGTCCCGTGGCCCGTGGGCGGATGGTGACCAAATTTCAAGGAGCTGGGACTTGTAGTTTTCTCGTAAAAAATACTTTTCAAAAAATAAATTAAAAAATTCGCAAAATCTCGGCCGGTGGTCGAAAAAATCCGAAACGTGGTACGAGTGGTCCCGTGGCCCGTGGGCGGATGGTGACCAAATTTCAAGGAGCTGGGACTTGTAGTTTTCTCGTAAAAAATACATTTCAAAAAATAAATTAAAAAATTCGCAAAATCTCGGCCGGTGGTTGAAAAAATCCGAAACGTGGTACGAGTGGTCCCGTGGCCCGTGGGCGGATGGTGACCAAATTTCAAGGAGCTGGGACTTGTAGTTTTCTCGTAAAAAATACATTTCAAAAAATAAATTAAAAAATTCGCAAAATCTCGGCCGGTGGTCGAAAAAATCCGAAACGTGGTACGAGTGGTCCCGTGGCCCGTGGGCGGATGGTGACCAAATTTCAAGGAGCTGGGACTTGTAGTTTTCCCGTAAAAAATACTTTTCAAAAAATAAATTAAAAAATTCGCAAAATCTCGGCCGGTGGTCGAAAAAATCCGAAACGTGGTACGAGTGGTCCCGTGGCCCGTGGGCGGATGGTGACCAAATTTCAAGGAGCTGGGACTTGTAGTTTTCTCGTAAAAAATACATTTCAAAAAATAAATTTAAAAATTCGCAAAATCTCGGCCGGTGGTCGAAAAAATCCGAAACGTGGTACGAGTGGTCCCGTGGCCCGTGGGCGGATGGTGACCAAATTTCAAGGAGCTGGGACTTGTAGTTTTCTCGTAAAAAATACATTTCAAAAAATAAATTTAAAAATTCGCAAAATCTCGGCCGGTGGTCGAAAAAATCCGAAACGTGGTACGAGTGGTCCCGTGGCCCGTGGGCGGATGGTGACCAAATTTCAAGGAGCTGGGACTTGTAGTTTTCCCGTAAAAAATACATTTCAAAAAATAAATTAAAAAATTCGCAAACTCTCGGCCGGTGGTCGAAAAAATCCGAAACGTGGTACGAGTGGTCCCGTGGCCCGTGGGCGGATGGTGACCAAATTTCAAGGAGCTGGGACTTGTAGTTTTCCCGTAAAAAATACTTTTCAAATAATAAATTAAAAAATTCGCAAACTCTCGGCCGGTGGTCGAAAAAATCCGAAACGTGGTACGAGTGGTCCCGTGGCCCGTGGGCGGATGGTGACCAAATTTCAAGGAGCTGGGACTTGTAGTTTTCTCGTAAAAAATACTTTTCAAATAATAAATTAAAAAATTCGCAAAATCTCGGCCGGTGGTCGAAAAAATCCGAAACGTGGTACGAGTGGTCCCGTGGCCCGTGGGCGGATGGTGACCAAATTTCAAGGAGCTGGGACTTGTAGTTTTCTCGTAAAAAATACTTTTCAAATAATAAATTAAAAAATTCGCAAAATCTCGGCCGGTGGTCGAAAAAATCCGAAACGTGGTACGAGTGGTCCCGTGGCCCGTGGGCGGATGGTGACCAAATTTCAAGGAGCTGGGACTTGTAGTTTTCTCGTAAAAAATACTTTTCAAATAATAAATTAAAAAATTCGCAAAATCTCGGCCGGTGGTCGAAAAAATCCGAAACGTGGTACGAGTGGTCCCGTGGCCCGTGGGCGGATGGTGACCAAATTTCAAGGAGCTGGGACTTGTAGTTTTCCCGTAAAAAATACATTTCAAAAAATAAATTAAAAAATTCGCAAAATCTCGGCCGGTGGTCGAAAAAATCCGAAACGTGGTACGAGTGGTCCCGTGGCCCGTGGGCGGATGGTGACCAAATTTCAAGGAGCTGGGACTTGTAGTTTTCCCGTAAAAAATACATTTCAAAAAATAAATTAAAAAATTCGCAAAATCTCGGCCGGTGGTCGAAAAAATCCGAAACGTGGTACGAGTGGTCCCGTGGCCCGTGGGCGGATGGTGACCAAATTTCAAGGAGCTGGGACTTGTAGTTTTCCCGTAAAAAATACATTTCAAATAATAAATTAAAAAATTCGCAAAATCTCGGCCGGTGGTCGAAAAAATCCGAAACGTGGTACGAGTGGTCCCGTGGCCCGTGGGCGGATGGTGACCAAATTTCAAGGAGCTGGGACTTGTAGTTTTCTCGTAAAAAATACATTTCAAATAATAAATTAAAAAATTCGCAAAATCTCGGCCGGTGGTCGAAAAAATCCGAAACGTGGTACGAGTGGTCCCGTGGCCCGTGGGCGGATGGTGACCAAATTTCAAGGAGCTGGGACTTGTAGTTTTCCCGTAAAAAATACTTTTCAAATAATAAATTTAAAAATTCGCAAAATCTCGGCCGGTGGTCGAAAAAATCCGAAACGTGGTACGAGTGGTCCCGTGGCCCGTGGGCGGATGGTGACCAAATTTCAAGGAGCTGGGACTTGTAGTTTTCTCGTAAAAAATACTTTTCAAATAATAAATTAAAAAATTCGCAAAATCTCGGCCGGTGGTCGAAAAAATCCGAAACGTGGTACGAGTGGTCCCGTGGCCCGTGGGCGGATGGTGACCAAATTTCAAGGAGCTGGGACTTGTAGTTTTCTCGTAAAAAATACTTTTCAAAAAATAAATTAAAAAATTCGCAAAATCTCGGCCGGTGGTCGAAAAAATCCGAAACGTGGTACGAGTGGTCCCGTGGCCCGTGGGCGGATGGTGACCAAATTTCAAGGAGCTGGGACTTGTAGTTTTCTCGTAAAAAATACATTTCAAAAAATAAATTAAAAAATTCGCAAAATCTCGGCCGGTGGTTGAAAAAATCCGAAACGTGGTACGAGTGGTCCCGTGGCCCGTGGGCGGATGGTGACCAAATTTCAAGGAGCTGGGACTTGTAGTTTTCTCGTAAAAAATACATTTCAAAAAATAAATTAAAAAATTCGCAAAATCTCGGCCGGTGGTCGAAAAAATCCGAAACGTGGTACGAGTGGTCCCGTGGCCCGTGGGCGGATGGTGACCAAATTTCAAGGAGCTGGGACTTGTAGTTTTCCCGTAAAAAATACTTTTCAAAAAATAAATTAAAAAATTCGCAAAATCTCGGCCGGTGGTCGAAAAAATCCGAAACGTGGTACGAGTGGTCCCGTGGCCCGTGGGCGGATGGTGACCAAATTTCAAGGAGCTGGGACTTGTAGTTTTCTCGTAAAAAATACATTTCAAAAAATAAATTTAAAAATTCGCAAAATCTCGGCCGGTGGTCGAAAAAATCCGAAACGTGGTACGAGTGGTCCCGTGGCCCGTGGGCGGATGGTGACCAAATTTCAAGGAGCTGGGACTTGTAGTTTTCTCGTAAAAAATACATTTCAAAAAATAAATTTAAAAATTCGCAAAATCTCGGCCGGTGGTCGAAAAAATCCGAAACGTGGTACGAGTGGTCCCGTGGCCCGTGGGCGGATGGTGACCAAATTTCAAGGAGCTGGGACTTGTAGTTTTCCCGTAAAAAATACATTTCAAAAAATAAATTAAAAAATTCGCAAACTCTCGGCCGGTGGTCGAAAAAATCCGAAACGTGGTACGAGTGGTCCCGTGGCCCGTGGGCGGATGGTGACCAAATTTCAAGGAGCTGGGACTTGTAGTTTTCCCGTAAAAAATACTTTTCAAATAATAAATTAAAAAATTCGCAAACTCTCGGCCGGTGGTCGAAAAAATCCGAAACGTGGTACGAGTGGTCCCGTGGCCCGTGGGCGGATGGTGACCAAATTTCAAGGAGCTGGGACTTGTAGTTTTCTCGTAAAAAATACTTTTCAAATAATAAATTAAAAAATTCGCAAAATCTCGGCCGGTGGTCGAAAAAATCCGAAACGTGGTACGAGTGGTCCCGTGGCCCGTGGGCGGATGGTGACCAAATTTCAAGGAGCTGGGACTTGTAGTTTTCTCGTAAAAAATACATTTCAAATAATAAATTAAAAAATTCGCAAAATCTCGGCCGGTGGTCGAAAAAATCCGAAACGTGGTACGAGTGGTCCCGTGGCCCGTGGGCGGATGGTGACCAAATTTCAAGGAGCTGGGACTTGTAGTTTTCCCGTAAAAAATACTTTTCAAATAATAAATTTAAAAATTCGCAAAATCTCGGCCGGTGGTCGAAAAAATCCGAAACGTGGTACGAGTGGTCCCGTGGCCCGTGGGCGGATGGTGACCAAATTTCAAGGAGCTGGGACTTGTAGTTTTCCCGTAAAAAATACATTTCAAAAAATAAATTAAAAAATTCGCAAAATCTCGGCCGGTGGTCGAAAAAATCCGAAACGTGGTACGAGTGGTCCCGTGGCCCGTGGGCGGATGGTGACCAAATTTCAAGGAGCTGGGACTTGTAGTTTTCCCGTAAAAAATACATTTCAAAAAATAAATTTAAAAATTCGCAAAATCTCGGCTGGTGGTCGAAAAAATCCGAAACGTGGTACGAGTGGTCCCGTGGCCCGTGGGCGGATGGTGACCAAATTTCAAGGAGCTGGGACTTGTAGTTTTCCCGTAAAAAATACTTTTCAAATAATAAATTTAAAAATTCGCAAAATCTCGGCCGGTGGTCGAAAAAATCCGAAACGTGGTACGAGTGGTCCCGTGGCCCGTGGGCGGATGGTGACCAAATTTCAAGGAGCTGGGACTTGTAGTTTTCCCGTAAAAAATACATTTCAAAAAATAAATTAAAAAATTCGCAAAATCTCGGCCGGTGGTCGAAAAAATCCGAAACGTGGTACGAGTGGTCCCGTGGCCCGTGGGCGGATGGTGACCAAATTTCAAGGAGCTGGGACTTGTAGTTTTCCCGTAAAAAATACATTTCAAAAAATAAATTTAAAAATTCGCAAAATCTCGGCCGGTGGTCGAAAAAATCCGAAACGTGGTACGAGTGGTCCCGTGGCCCGTGGGCGGATGGTGACCAAATTTCAAGGAGCTGGGACTTGTAGTTTTCTCGTAAAAAATACATTTCAAAAAATAAATTAAAAAATTCGCAAAATCTCGGCCGGTGGTCGAAAAAATCCGAAACGTGGTACGAGTGGTCCCGTGGCCCGTGGGCGGATGGTGACCAAATTTCAAGGAGCTGGGACTTGTAGTTTTCTCGTAAAAAATACATTTCAAAAAATAAATTAAAAAATTCGCAAAATCTCGGCCGGTGGTCGAAAAAATCCGAAACGTGGTACGAGTGGTCCCGTGGCCCGTGGGCGGATGGTGACCAAATTTCAAGGAGCTGGGACTTGTAGTTTTCCCGTAAAAAATACATTTCAAAAAATAAATTAAAAAATTCGCAAAATCTCGGCCGGTGGTCGAAAAAATCCGAAACGTGGTACGAGTGGTCCCGTGGCCCGTGGGCGGATGGTGACCAAATTTCAAGGAGCTGGGACTTGTAGTTTTCCCGTAAAAAATACATTTCAAAAAATAAATTAAAAAATTCGCAAACTCTCGGCCGGTGGTCGAAAAAATCCGAAACGTGGTACGAGTGGTCCCGTGGCCCGTGGGCGGATGGTGACCAAATTTCAAGGAGCTGGGACTTGTAGTTTTCTCGTAAAAAATACTTTTCAAATAATAAATTAAAAAATTCGCAAAATCTCGGCCGGTGGTCGAAAAAATCCGAAACGTGGTACGAGTGGTCCCGTGGCCCGTGGGCGGATGGTGACCAAATTTCAAGGAGCTGGGACTTGTAGTTTTCTCGTAAAAAATACTTTTCAAATAATAAATTAAAAAATTCGCAAAATCTCGGCCGGTGGTCGAAAAAATCCGAAACGTGGTACGAGTGGTCCCGTGGCCCGTGGGCGGATGGTGACCAAATTTCAAGGAGCTGGGACTTGTAGTTTTCTCGTAAAAAATACTTTTCAAATAATAAATTAAAAAATTCGCAAAATCTCGGCCGGTGGTCGAAAAAATCCGAAACGTGGTACGAGTGGTCCCGTGGCCCGTGGGCGGATGGTGACCAAATTTCAAGGAGCTGGGACTTGTAGTTTTCCCGTAAAAAATACATTTCAAAAAATAAATTAAAAAATTCGCAAAATCTCGGCCGGTGGTCGAAAAAATCCGAAACGTGGTACGAGTGGTCCCGTGGCCCGTGGGGCGGATGGTGACCAAATTTCAAGGAGCTGGGACTTGTAGTTTTCTCGTAAAAAATACATTTCAAAAAATAAATTAAAAAATTCGCAAAATCTCGGCCGGTGGTCGAAAAAATCCGAAACGTGGTACGAGTGGTCCCGTGGCCCGTGGGCGGATGGTGACCAAATTTCAAGGAGCTGGGACTTGTAGTTTTCTCGTAAAAAATACTTTTCAAAAAATAAATTAAAAAATTCGCAAAATCTCGGCCGGTGGTCGAAAAAATCCGAAACGTGGTACGAGTGGTCCCGTGGCCCGTGGGCGGATGGTGACCAAATTTCAAGGAGCTGGGACTTGTAGTTTTCTCGTAAAAAATACATTTCAAAAAATAAATTAAAAAATTCGCAAAATCTCGGCCGGTGGTCGAAAAAATCCGAAACGTGGTACGAGTGGTCCCGTGGCCCGTGGGCGGATGGTGACCAAATTTCAAGGAGCTGGGACTTGTAGTTTTCTCGTAAAAAATACTTTTCAAATAATAAATTTAAAAATTCGCAAAATCTCGGCCGGTGGTCGAAAAAATCCGAAACGTGGTACGAGTGGTCCCGTGGCCCGTGGGCGGATGGTGACCAAATTTCAAGGAGCTGGGACTTGTAGTTTTCCCGTAAAAAATACATTTCAAAAAATAAATTTAAAAATTCGCAAAATCTCGGCCGGTGGTCGAAAAAATCCGAAACGTGGTACGAGTGGTCCGTGGCCCGTGGGCGGATGGTGACCAAATTTCAAGGAGCTGGGACTTGTAGTTTTCTCGTAAAAAATACATTTCAAAAAATAAATTAAAAAATTCGCAAAATCTCGGCCGGTGGTCGAAAAAATCCGAAACGTGGTACGAGTGGTCCCGTGGCCCGTGGGCGGATGGTGACCAAATTTCAAGGAGCTGGGACTTGTAGTTTTCTCGTAAAAAATACATTTCAAAAAATAAATTAAAAAATTCGCAAACTCTCGGCCGGTGGTCGAAAAAATCCGAAACGTGGTACGAGTGGTCCCGTGGCCCGTGGGCGGATGGTGACCAAATTTCAAGGAGCTGGGACTTGTAGTTTTCTCGTAAAAAATACATTTCAAAAAATAAATTAAAAAATTCGCAAAATCTCGGCCGGTGGTCGAAAAAATCCGAAACGTGGTACGAGTGGTCCCGTGGCCCGTGGGCGGATGGTGACCAAATTTCAAGAAGCTGGGACTTGTAGTTTTCTTGTAAAAAATACATTTCAAAAAATAAATTAAAAAATTCGCAAAATCTCGGCCGGTGGTCGAAAAAATCCGAAACGTGGTACGAGTGGTCCCGTGGCCCGTGGGCGGATGGTGACCAAATTTCAAGGAGCTGGGACTTGTAGTTTTCTCGTAAAAAATACTTTTCAAAAAATAAATTAAAAAATTCGCAAAATCTCGGCCGGTGGTCGAAAAAATCCGAAACGTGGTACGAGTGGTCCCGTGGCCTGTGGGCGGATGGTGACCAAATTTCAAGGAGCTGGGACTTGTAGTTTTCTCGTAAAAAATACTTTTCAAAAAATAAATTAAAAAATTCGCAAAATCTCGGCCGGTGGTCGAAAAAATCCGAAACGTGGTACGAGTGGTCCCGTGGCCCGTGGGCGGATGGTGACCAAATTTCAAGGAGCTGGGACTTGTAGTTTTCTCGTAAAAAATACATTTCAAAAAATAAATTAAAAAATTCGCAAAATCTCGGCCGGTGGTCGAAAAAATCCGAAACGTGGTACGAGTGGTCCCGTGGCCCGTGGGCGGATGGTGACCAAATTTCAAGGAGCTGGGACTTGTAGTTTTCTCGTAAAAAATACATTTCAAAAAATAAATTAAAAAATTCGCAAAATCTCGGCCGGTGGTCGAAAAAATCCGAAACGTGGTACGAGTGGTCCCGTGGCCCGTGGGCGGATGGTGACCAAATTTCAAGGAGCTGGGACTTGTAGTTTTCCCGTAAAAAATACTTTTCAAATAATAAATTAAAAAATTCGCAAAATCTCGGCCGGTGGTCGAAAAAATCCGAAACGTGGTACGAGTGGTCCCGTGGCCCGTGGGCGGATGGTGACCAAATTTCAAGGAGCTGGGACTTGTAGTTTTCCCGTAAAAATACTTTTCAAATAATAAATTTAAAAATTCGCAAAATCTCGGCCGGTGGTCGAAAAAATCCGAAACGTGGTACGAGTGGTCCCGTGGCCCGTGGGCGGATGGTGACCAAATTTCAAGGAGCTGGGACTTGTAGTTTTCCCGTAAAAAATACATTTCAAAAAATAAATTAAAAAATTCGCAAAATCTCGGCCGGTGGTCGAAAAAATCCGAAACGTGGTACGAGTGGTCCCGTGGCCCGTGGGCGGATGGTGACCAAATTTCAAGGAGCTGGGACTTGTAGTTTTCTCGTAAAAAATACTTTTCAAAAAATAAATTAAAAAATTCGCAAAATCTCGGCCGGTGGTCGAAAAAATCCGAAACGTGGTACGAGTGGTCCCGTGGCCTGTGGGCGGATGGTGACCAAATTTCAAGGAGCTGGGACTTGTAGTTTTCTCGTAAAAAATACTTTTCAAAAAATAAATTAAAAAATTCGCAAAATCTCGGCCGGTGGTCGAAAAAATCCGAAACGTGGTACGAGTGGTCCCGTGGCCCGTGGGCGGATGGTGACCAAATTTCAAGGAGCTGGGACTTGTAGTTTTCTCGTAAAAAATACATTTCAAAAAATAAATTAAAAAATTCGCAAAATCTCGGCCGGTGGTCGAAAAAATCCGAAACGTGGTACGAGTGGTCCCGTGGCCCGTGGGCGGATGGTGACCAAATTTCAAGGAGCTGGGACTTGTAGTTTTCTCGTAAAAAATACATTTCAAAAAATAAATTAAAAAATTCGCAAAATCTCGGCCGGTGGTCGAAAAAATCCGAAACGTGGTACGAGTGGTCCCGTGGCCCGTGGGCGGATGGTGACCAAATTTCAAGGAGCTGGGACTTGTAGTTTTCCCGTAAAAAATACATTTCAAATAATAAATTAAAAAATTCGCAAAATCTCGGCCGGTGGTCGAAAAAATCCGAAACGTGGTACGAGTGGTCCCGTGGCCCGTGGGCGGATGGTGACCAAATTTCAAGGAGCTGGGACTTGTAGTTTTCTCGTAAAAAATACATTTCAAAAAATAAATTAAAAAATTCGCAAAATCTCGGCCGGTGGTCGAAAAAATCCGAAACGTGGTACGAGTGGTCCCGTGGCCCGTGGGCGGATGGTGACCAAATTTCAAGGAGCTGGGACTTGTAGTTTTCCCGTAAAAATACATTTCAAAAAATAAATTAAAAAATTCGCAAACTCTCGGCCGGTGGTCGAAAAAATCCGAAACGTGGTACGAGTGGTCCCGTGGCCCGTGGGCGGATGGTGACCAAATTTCAAGGAGCTGGGACTTGTAGTTTTCCCGTAAAAAATACATTTCAAAAAATAAATTAAAAAATTCGCAAAATCTCGGCCGGTGGTCGAAAAAATCCGAAACGTGGTACGAGTGGTCCCGTGGCCCGTGGGCGGATGGTGACCAAATTTCAAGGAGCTGGGACTTGTAGTTTTCTCGTAAAAAATACATTTCAAAAAATAAATTAAAAAATTCGCAAAATCTCGGCCGGTGGTCGAAAAAATCCGAAACGTGGTACGAGTGGTCCCGTGGCCCGTGGGCGGATGGTGACCAAATTTCAAGAAGCTGGGACTTGTAGTTTTCTCGTAAAAAATACATTTCAAAAAATAAATTAAAAAATTCGCAAAATCTCGGCCGGTGGTCGAAAAAATCCGAAACGTGGTACGAGTGGTCCCGTGGCCCGTGGGCGGATGGTGACCAAATTTCAAGGAGCTGGGACTTGTAGTTTTCCCGTAAAAAATACATTTCAAAAAATAAATTAAAAAATTCGCAAAATCTCGGCCGGTGGTCGAAAAAATCCGAAACGTGGTACGAGTGGTCCCGTGGCCCGTGGGCGGATGGTGACCAAATTTCAAGGAGCTGGGACTTGTAGTTTTCTCGTAAAAAATACATTTCAAAAAATAAATTAAAAAATTCGCAAAATCTCGGCCGGTGGTTGAAAAAATCCGAAACGTGGTACGAGTGGTCCCGTGGCCCGTGGGCGGATGGTGACCAAATTTCAAGGAGCTGGGACTTGTAGTTTTCTCGTAAAAAATACATTTCAAAAAATAAATTAAAAAATTCGCAAAATCTCGGCCGGTGGTCGAAAAAATCCGAAACGTGGTACGAGTGGTCCCGTGGCCCGTGGGCGGATGGTGACCAAATTTCAAGGAGCTGGGACTTGTAGTTTTCCCGTAAAAAATACTTTTCAAAAAATAAATTAAAAAATTCGCAAAATCTCGGCCGGTGGTCGAAAAAATCCGAAACGTGGTACGAGTGGTCCCGTGGCCCGTGGGCGGATGGTGACCAAATTTCAAGGAGCTGGGACTTGTAGTTTTCTCGTAAAAAATACATTTCAAAAAATAAATTTAAAAATTCGCAAAATCTCGGCCGGTGGTCGAAAAAATCCGAAACGTGGTACGAGTGGTCCCGTGGCCCGTGGGCGGATGGTGACCAAATTTCAAGGAGCTGGGACTTGTAGTTTTCTCGTAAAAAATACATTTCAAAAAATAAATTTAAAAATTCGCAAAATCTCGGCCGGTGGTCGAAAAAATCCGAAACGTGGTACGAGTGGTCCCGTGGCCCGTGGGCGGATGGTGACCAAATTTCAAGGAGCTGGGACTTGTAGTTTTCCCGTAAAAAATACATTTCAAAAAATAAATTAAAAAATTCGCAAACTCTCGGCCGGTGGTCGAAAAAATCCGAAACGTGGTACGAGTGGTCCCGTGGCCCGTGGGCGGATGGTGACCAAATTTCAAGGAGCTGGGACTTGTAGTTTTCCCGTAAAAAATACTTTTCAAATAATAAATTAAAAAATTCGCAAACTCTCGGCCGGTGGTCGAAAAAATCCGAAACGTGGTACGAGTGGTCCCGTGGCCCGTGGGCGGATGGTGACCAAATTTCAAGGAGCTGGGACTTGTAGTTTTCTCGTAAAAAATACTTTTCAAATAATAAATTAAAAAATTCGCAAAATCTCGGCCGGTGGTCGAAAAAATCCGAAACGTGGTACGAGTGGTCCCGTGGCCCGTGGGCGGATGGTGACCAAATTTCAAGGAGCTGGGACTTGTAGTTTTCTCGTAAAAAATACATTTCAAATAATAAATTAAAAAATTCGCAAAATCTCGGCCGGTGGTCGAAAAAATCCGAAACGTGGTACGAGTGGTCCCGTGGCCCGTGGGCGGATGGTGACCAAATTTCAAGGAGCTGGGACTTGTAGTTTTCCCGTAAAAAATACTTTTCAAATAATAAATTTAAAAATTCGCAAAATCTCGGCCGGTGGTCGAAAAAATCCGAAACGTGGTACGAGTGGTCCCGTGGCCCGTGGGCGGATGGTGACCAAATTTCAAGGAGCTGGGACTTGTAGTTTTCCCGTAAAAAATACATTTCAAAAAATAAATTAAAAAATTCGCAAAATCTCGGCCGGTGGTCGAAAAAATCCGAAACGTGGTACGAGTGGTCCCGTGGCCCGTGGGCGGATGGTGACCAAATTTCAAGGAGCTGGGACTTGTAGTTTTCCCGTAAAAAATACATTTCAAAAAATAAATTTAAAAATTCGCAAAATCTCGGCCGGTGGTCGAAAAAATCCGAAACGTGGTACGAGTGGTCCCGTGGCCCGTGGGCGGATGGTGACCAAATTTCAAGGAGCTGGGACTTGTAGTTTTCCCGTAAAAAATACTTTTCAAATAATAAATTTAAAAATTCGCAAAATCTCGGCCGGTGGTCGAAAAAATCCGAAACGTGGTACGAGTGGTCCCGTGGCCCGTGGGCGGATGGTGACCAAATTTCAAGGAGCTGGGACTTGTAGTTTTCCCGTAAAAAATACATTTCAAAAAATAAATTAAAAAATTCGCAAAATCTCGGCCGGTGGTCGAAAAAATCCGAAACGTGGTACGAGTGGTCCCGTGGCCCGTGGGCGGATGGTGACCAAATTTCAAGGAGCTGGGACTTGTAGTTTTCCCGTAAAAAATACATTTCAAAAAATAAATTTAAAAATTCGCAAAATCTCGGCCGGTGGTCGAAAAAATCCGAAACGTGGTACGAGTGGTCCCGTGGCCCGTGGGCGGATGGTGACCAAATTTCAAGGAGCTGGGACTTGTAGTTTTCTCGTAAAAAATACATTTCAAAAAATAAATTAAAAAATTCGCAAAATCTCGGCCGGTGGTCGAAAAAATCCGAAACGTGGTACGAGTGGTCCCGTGGCCCGTGGGCGGATGGTGACCAAATTTCAAGGAGCTGGGACTTGTAGTTTTCTCGTAAAAAATACATTTCAAAAAATAAATTAAAAAATTCGCAAAATCTCGGCCGGTGGTCGAAAAAATCCGAAACGTGGTACGAGTGGTCCCGTGGCCCGTGGGCGGATGGTGACCAAATTTCAAGGAGCTGGGACTTGTAGTTTTCCCGTAAAAAATACATTTCAAAAAATAAATTAAAAAATTCGCAAAATCTCGGCCGGTGGTCGAAAAAATCCGAAACGTGGTACGAGTGGTCCCGTGGCCCGTGGGCGGATGGTGACCAAATTTCAAGGAGCTGGGACTTGTAGTTTTCCCGTAAAAAATACATTTCAAAAAATAAATTAAAAAATTCGCAAACTCTCGGCCGGTGGTCGAAAAAATCCGAAACGTGGTACGAGTGGTCCCGTGGCCCGTGGGCGGATGGTGACCAAATTTCAAGGAGCTGGGACTTGTAGTTTTCTCGTAAAAAATACTTTTCAAATAATAAATTAAAAAATTCGCAAAATCTCGGCCGGTGGTCGAAAAAATCCGAAACGTGGTACGAGTGGTCCCGTGGCCCGTGGGCGGATGGTGACCAAATTTCAAGGAGCTGGGACTTGTAGTTTTCTCGTAAAAAATACTTTTCAAATAATAAATTAAAAAATTCGCAAAATCTCGGCCGGTGGTCGAAAAAATCCGAAACGTGGTACGAGTGGTCCCGTGGCCCGTGGGCGGATGGTGACCAAATTTCAAGGAGCTGGGACTTGTAGTTTTCTCGTAAAAAATACTTTTCAAATAATAAATTAAAAAATTCGCAAAATCTCGGCCGGTGGTCGAAAAAATCCGAAACGTGGTACGAGTGGTCCCGTGGCCCGTGGGCGGATGGTGACCAAATTTCAAGGAGCTGGGACTTGTAGTTTTCCCGTAAAAAATACATTTCAAAAAATAAATTAAAAAATTCGCAAAATCTCGGCCGGTGGTCGAAAAAATCCGAAACGTGGTACGAGTGGTCCCGTGGCCCGTGGGCGGATGGTGACCAAATTTCAAGGAGCTGGGACTTGTAGTTTTCTCGTAAAAAATACATTTCAAAAAATAAATTAAAAAATTCGCAAAATCTCGGCCGGTGGTCGAAAAAATCCGAAACGTGGTACGAGTGGTCCCGTGGCCCGTGGGCGGATGGTGACCAAATTTCAAGGAGCTGGGACTTGTAGTTTTCTCGTAAAAAATACTTTTCAAAAAATAAATTAAAAAATTCGCAAAATCTCGGCCGGTGGTCGAAAAAATCCGAAACGTGGTACGAGTGGTCCCGTGGCCCGTGGGCGGATGGTGACCAAATTTCAAGGAGCTGGGACTTGTAGTTTTCTCGTAAAAAATACATTTCAAAAAATAAATTAAAAAATTCGCAAAATCTCGGCCGGTGGTCGAAAAAATCCGAAACGTGGTACGAGTGGTCCCGTGGCCCGTGGGCGGATGGTGACCAAATTTCAAGGAGCTGGGACTTGTAGTTTTCTCGTAAAAAATACTTTTCAAATAATAAATTTAAAAATTCGCAAAATCTCGGCCGGTGGTCGAAAAAATCCGAAACGTGGTACGAGTGGTCCCGTGGCCCGTGGGCGGATGGTGACCAAATTTCAAGGAGCTGGGACTTGTAGTTTTCCCGTAAAAAATACATTTCAAAAAATAAATTTAAAAATTCGCAAAATCTCGGCCGGTGGTCGAAAAAATCCGAAACGTGGTACGAGTGGTCCCGTGGCCCGTGGGCGGATGGTGACCAAATTTCAAGGAGCTGGGACTTGTAGTTTTCTCGTAAAAAATACATTTCAAAAAATAAATTAAAAAATTCGCAAAATCTCGGCCGGTGGTCGAAAAAATCCGAAACGTGGTACGAGTGGTCCCGTGGCCCGTGGGCGGATGGTGACCAAATTTCAAGGAGCTGGGACTTGTAGTTTTCTCGTAAAAAATACATTTCAAAAAATAAATTAAAAAATTCGCAAACTCTCGGCCGGTGGTCGAAAAAATCCGAAACGTGGTACGAGTGGTCCCGTGGCCCGTGGGCGGATGGTGACCAAATTTCAAGGAGCTGGGACTTGTAGTTTTCCCGTAAAAAATACATTTCAAAAAATAAATTAAAAAATTCGCAAACTCTCGGCCGGTGGTCGAAAAAATCCGAAACGTGGTACGAGTGGTCCCGTGGCCCGTGGGCGGATGGTGACCAAATTTCAAGGAGCTGGGACTTGTAGTTTTCTCGTAAAAAATACATTTCAAAAAATAAATTAAAAAATTCGCAAAATCTCGGCCGGTGGTCGAAAAAATCCGAAACGTGGTACGAGTGGTCCCGTGGCCCGTGGGCGGATGGTGACCAAATTTCAAGAAGCTGGGACTTGTAGTTTTCTCGTAAAAAATACATTTCAAAAAATAAATTAAAAAATTCGCAAAATCTCGGCCGGTGGTCGAAAAAATCCGAAACGTGGTACGAGTGGTCCCGTGGCCCGTGGGCGGATGGTGACCAAATTTCAAGGAGCTGGGACTTGTAGTTTTCTCGTAAAAAATACTTTTCAAAAAATAAATTAAAAAATTCGCAAAATCTCGGCCGGTGGTCGAAAAAATCCGAAACGTGGTACGAGTGGTCCCGTGGCCTGTGGGCGGATGGTGACCAAATTTCAAGGAGCTGGGACTTGTAGTTTTCTCGTAAAAAATACTTTTCAAAAAATAAATTAAAAAATTCGCAAAATCTCGGCCGGTGGTCGAAAAAATCCGAAACGTGGTACGAGTGGTCCCGTGGCCCGTGGGCGGATGGTGACCAAATTTCAAGGAGCTGGGACTTGTAGTTTTCTCGTAAAAAATACATTTCAAAAAATAAATTAAAAAATTCGCAAAATCTCGGCCGGTGGTCGAAAAAATCCGAAACGTGGTACGAGTGGTCCCGTGGCCCGTGGGCGGATGGTGACCAAATTTCAAGGAGCTGGGACTTGTAGTTTTCTCGTAAAAAATACATTTCAAAAAATAAATTAAAAAATTCGCAAAATCTCGGCCGGTGGTCGAAAAAATCCGAAACGTGGTACGAGTGGTCCCGTGGCCCGTGGGCGGATGGTGACCAAATTTCAAGGAGCTGGGACTTGTAGTTTTCCCGTAAAAAATACTTTTCAAATAATAAATTAAAAAATTCGCAAAATCTCGGCCGGTGGTCGAAAAAATCCGAAACGTGGTACGAGTGGTCCCGTGGCCCGTGGGCGGATGGTGACCAAATTTCAAGGAGCTGGGACTTGTAGTTTTCCCGTAAAAATACTTTTCAAATAATAAATTTAAAAATTCGCAAAATCTCGGCCGGTGGTCGAAAAAATCCGAAACGTGGTACGAGTGGTCCCGTGGCCCGTGGGCGGATGGTGACCAAATTTCAAGGAGCTGGGACTTGTAGTTTTCCCGTAAAAAATACATTTCAAAAAATAAATTAAAAAATTCGCAAAATCTCGGCCGGTGGTCGAAAAAATCCGAAACGTGGTACGAGTGGTCCCGTGGCCCGTGGGCGGATGGTGACCAAATTTCAAGGAGCTGGGACTTGTAGTTTTCTCGTAAAAAATACTTTTCAAAAAATAAATTAAAAAATTCGCAAAATCTCGGCCGGTGGTCGAAAAAATCCGAAACGTGGTACGAGTGGTCCCGTGGCCTGTGGGCGGATGGTGACCAAATTTCAAGGAGCTGGGACTTGTAGTTTTCTCGTAAAAAATACTTTTCAAAAAATAAATTAAAAAATTCGCAAAATCTCGGCCGGTGGTCGAAAAAATCCGAAACGTGGTACGAGTGGTCCCGTGGCCCGTGGGCGGATGGTGACCAAATTTCAAGGAGCTGGGACTTGTAGTTTTCTCGTAAAAAATACATTTCAAAAAATAAATTAAAAAATTCGCAAAATCTCGGCCGGTGGTCGAAAAAATCCGAAACGTGGTACGAGTGGTCCCGTGGCCCGTGGGCGGATGGTGACCAAATTTCAAGGAGCTGGGACTTGTAGTTTTCTCGTAAAAAATACATTTCAAAAAATAAATTAAAAAATTCGCAAAATCTCGGCCGGTGGTCGAAAAAATCCGAAACGTGGTACGAGTGGTCCCGTGGCCCGTGGGCGGATGGTGACCAAATTTCAAGGAGCTGGGACTTGTAGTTTTCCCGTAAAAAATACATTTCAAATAATAAATTAAAAAATTCGCAAAATCTCGGCCGGTGGTCGAAAAAATCCGAAACGTGGTACGAGTGGTCCCGTGGCCCGTGGGCGGATGGTGACCAAATTTCAAGGAGCTGGGACTTGTAGTTTTCTCGTAAAAAATACATTTCAAAAAATAAATTAAAAAATTCGCAAAATCTCGGCCGGTGGTCGAAAAAATCCGAAACGTGGTACGAGTGGTCCCGTGGCCCGTGGGCGGATGGTGACCAAATTTCAAGGAGCTGGGACTTGTAGTTTTCCCGTAAAAATACATTTCAAAAAATAAATTAAAAAATTCGCAAACTCTCGGCCGGTGGTCGAAAAAATCCGAAACGTGGTACGAGTGGTCCCGTGGCCCGTGGGCGGATGGTGACCAAATTTCAAGGAGCTGGGACTTGTAGTTTTCCCGTAAAAAATACATTTCAAAAAATAAATTAAAAAATTCGCAAAATCTCGGCCGGTGGTCGAAAAAATCCGAAACGTGGTACGAGTGGTCCCGTGGCCCGTGGGCGGATGGTGACCAAATTTCAAGGAGCTGGGACTTGTAGTTTTCTCGTAAAAAATACATTTCAAAAAATAAATTAAAAAATTCGCAAAATCTCGGCCGGTGGTCGAAAAAATCCGAAACGTGGTACGAGTGGTCCCGTGGCCCGTGGGCGGATGGTGACCAAATTTCAAGAAGCTGGGACTTGTAGTTTTCTCGTAAAAAATACATTTCAAAAAATAAATTAAAAAATTCGCAAAATCTCGGCCGGTGGTCGAAAAAATCCGAAACGTGGTACGAGTGGTCCCGTGGCCCGTGGGCGGATGGTGACCAAATTTCAAGGAGCTGGGACTTGTAGTTTTCCCGTAAAAAATACATTTCAAAAAATAAATTAAAAAATTCGCAAAATCTCGGCCGGTGGTCGAAAAAATCCGAAACGTGGTACGAGTGGTCCCGTGGCCCGTGGGCGGATGGTGACCAAATTTCAAGGAGCTGGGACTTGTAGTTTTCCCGTAAAAAATACATTTCAAAAAATAAATTAAAAAATTCGCAAAATCTCGGCCGGTGGTCGAAAAAATCCGAAACGTGGTACGAGTGGTCCCGTGGCCCGTGGGCGGATGGTGACCAAATTTCAAGGAGCTGGGACTTGTAGTTTTCCCGTAAAAAATACATTTCAAAAAATAAATTAAAAAATTCGCAAAATCTCGGCCGGTGGTCGAAAAAATCCGAAACGTGGTACGAGTGGTCCCGTGGCCCGTGGGCGGATGGTGACCAAATTTCAAGGAGCTGGGCCTTGTAGTTTTCCCGTAAAAAATACATTTCAAAAAATAAATTAAAAAATTCGCAAAATCTCGGCCGGTGGTCGAAAAAATCCGAAACGTGGTACGAGTGGTCCCGTGGCCCGTGGGCGGATGGTGACCAAATTTCAAGAAGCTGGGACTTGTAGTTTTCTCGTAAAAAATACATTTCAAAAAATAAATTAAAAAATTCGCAAAATCTCGGCCGGTGGTCGAAAAAATCCGAAACGTGGTACGAGTGGTCCCGTGGCCCGTGGGCGGATGGTGACCAAATTTCAAGGAGCTGGGACTTGTAGTTTTCTCGTAAAAAATACTTTTCAAAAAATAAATTAAAAAATTCGCAAAATCTCGGCCGGTGGTCGAAAAAATCCGAAACGTGGTACGAGTGGTCCCGTGGCCCGTGGGCGGATGGTGACCAAATTTCAAGGAGCTGGGACTTGTAGTTTTCTCGTAAAAAATACATTTCAAAAAATAAATTAAAAAATTCGCAAAATCTCGGCCGGTGGTCGAAAAAATCCGAAACGTGGTACGAGTGGTCCCGTGGCCCGTGGGCGGATGGTGACCAAATTACAAGGAGCTGGGACTTGTAGTTTTCTCGTAAAAAATACTTTTCAAATAATAAATTAAAAAATTCGCAAAATCTCGGCCGGTGGTCGAAAAAATCCGAAACGTGGTACGAGTGGTCCCGTGGCCCGTGGGCGGATGGTGACCAAATTTCAAGGAGCTGGGACTTGTAGTTTTCTCGTAAAAAATACATTTCAAAAAATAAATTAAAAAATTCGCAAAATCTCGGCCGGTGGTCGAAAAAATCCGAAACGTGGTACGAGTGGTCCCGTGGCCCGTGGGCGGATGGTGACCAAATTTCAAGAAGCTGGGACTTGTAGTTTTCTCGTAAAAAATACATTTCAAAAAATAAATTAAAAAATTCGCAAAATCTCGGCCGGTGGTCGAAAAAATCCGAAACGTGGTACGAGTGGTCCCGTGGCCCGTGGGCGGATGGTGACCAAATTTCAAGGAGCTGGGACTTGTAGTTTTCTCGTAAAAAATACTTTTCAAATAATAAATTAAAAAATTCGCAAAATCTCGGCCGGTGGTCGAAAAAATCCGAAACGTGGTACGAGTGGTCCCGTGGCCCGTGGGCGGATGGTGACCAAATTTCAAGGAGCTGGGACTTGTAGTTTTCTCGTAAAAAATACTTTTCAAAAAATAAATTAAAAAATTCGCAAAATCTCGGCCGGTGGTCGAAAAAATCCGAAACGTGGTACGAGTGGTCCCGTGGCCCGTGGGCGGATGGTGACCAAATTTCAAGGAGCTGGGACTTGTAGTTTTCCCGTAAAAATACATTTCAAAAAATAAATTAAAAAATTCGCAAAATCTCGGCCGGTGGTCGAAAAAATCCGAAACGTGGTACGAGTGGTCCCGTGGCCCGTGGGCGGATGGTGACCAAATTTCAAGGAGCTGGGACTTGTAGTTTTCTCGTAAAAAATACTTTTCAAATAATAAATTAAAAAATTCGCAAAATCTCGGCCGGTGGTCGAAAAAATCCGAAACGTGGTACGAGTGGTCCCGTGGCCCGTGGGCGGATGGTGACCAAATTTCAAGGAGCTGGGACTTGTAGTTTTCCCGTAAAAAATACATTTCAAAAAATAAATTAAAAAATTCGCAAAATCTCGGCCGGTGGTCGAAAAAATCCGAAACGTGGTACGAGTGGTCCCGTGGCCCGTGGGCGGATGGTGACCAAATTTCAAGGAGCTGGGACTTGTAGTTTTCCCGTAAAAAATACATTTCAAAAAATAAATTAAAAAATTCGCAAAATCTCGGCCGGTGGTCGAAAAAATCCGAAACGTGGTACGAGTGGTCCCGTGGCCCGTGGGCGGATGGTGACCAAATTTCAAGGAGCTGGGACTTGTAGTTTTCTCGTAAAAAATACATTTCAAAAAATAAATTAAAAATTCGCAAAATCTCGGCCGGTGGTCGAAAAAAATCCGAAACGTGGTACGAGTGGTCCCGTGGCCCGTGGGCGGATGGTGACCAAATTTCAAGGAGCTGGGACTTGTAGTTTTCTCGTAAAAAATACATTTCAAAAAATAAATTTAAAAATTCGCAAAATCTCGGCCGGTGGTCGAAAAAATCCGAAACGTGGTACGAGTGGTCCCGTGGCCCGTGGGCGGATGGTGACCAAATTTCAAGGAGCTGGGACTTGTAGTTTTCTCGTAAAAAATACTTTTCAAATAAAAAATTAAAAAATTCGCAAAATCTCGGCCGGTGGTCGAAAAAATCCGAAACGTGGTACGAGTGGTCCCGTGGCCCGTGGGCGGATGGTGACCAAATTTCAAGGAGCTGGGACTTGTAGTTTTCTCGTAAAAAATACTTTTCAAATAATAAATTAAAAAATTCGCAAAATCTCGGCCGGTGGTCGAAAAAATCCGAAACGTGGTACGAGTGGTCCCGTGGCCCGTGGGCGGATGGTGACCAAATTTCAAGGAGCTGGGACTTGTAGTTTTCCCGTAAAAAATACATTTCAAAAAATAAATTAAAAAATTCGCAAAATCTCGGCCGGTGGTCAAAAAAATCCGAAACGTGGTACGAGTGGTCCCGTGGCCCGTGGGCGGATGGTGACCAAATTTCAAGGAGCTGGGACTTGTAGTTTTCCCGTAAAAAATACATTTCAAAAAATAAATTAAAAAATTCGCAAAATCTCGGCCGGTGGTCGAAAAAATCCGAAACGTGGTACGAGTGGTCCCGTGGCCCGTGGGCGGATGGTGACCAAATTTCAAGGAGCTGGGACTTGTAGTTTTCCCGTAAAAAATACTTTTCAAATAATAAATTTAAAAATTCGCAAAATCTCGGCCGGTGGTCGAAAAAATCCGAAACGTGGTACGAGTGGTCCCGTGGCCCGTGGGCGGATGGTGACCAAATTTCAAGGAGCTGGGACTTGTAGTTTTCTCGTAAAAAATACATTTCAAAAAATAAATTAAAAAATTCGCAAAATCTCGGCCGGTGGTCGAAAAAATCCGAAACGTGGTACGAGTGGTCCCGTGGCCCGTGGGCGGATGGTGACCAAATTTCAAGGAGCTGGGACTTGTAGTTTTCCCGTAAAAAATACTTTTCAAATAATAAATTTAAAAATTCGCAAAATCTCGGCCGGTGGTCGAAAAAATCCGAAACGTGGTACGAGTGGTCCCGTGGCCCGTGGGCGGATGGTGACCAAATTTCAAGGAGCTGGGACTTGTAGTTTTCTCGTAAAAAATACATTTCAAAAAATAAATTAAAAAATTCGCAAAATCTCGGCCGGTGGTCGAAAAAATCCGAAACGTGGTACGAGTGGTCCCGTGGCCCGTGGGCGGATGGTGACCAAATTTCAAGGAGCTGGGACTTGTAGTTTTCTCGTAAAAAATACTTTTCAAATAATAAATTAAAAAATTCGCAAAATCTCGGCCGGTGGTCGAAAAAATCCGAAACGTGGTACGAGTGGTCCCGTGGCCCGTGGGCGGATGGTGACCAAATTTCAAGGAGCTGGGACTTGTAGTTTTCCCGTAAAAAATACATTTCAAAAAATAAATTAAAAAATTCGCAAAATCTCGGCCGGTGGTCGAAAAAATCCGAAACGTGGTACGAGTGGTCCCGTGGCCCGTGGGCGGATGGTGACCAAATTTCAAGGAGCTGGGACTTGTAGTTTTCTCGTAAAAAATACATTTCAAAAAATAAATTTAAAAATTCGCAAAATCTCGGCCGGTGGTCGAAAAAATCCGAAACGTGGTACGAGTGGTCCCGTGGCCCGTGGGCGGATGGTGACCAAATTTCAAGGAGCTGGGACTTGTAGTTTTCTCGTAAAAAATACATTTCAAAAAATAAATTAAAAAATTCGCAAAATCTCGGCCGGTGGTCGAAAAAATCCGAAACGTGGTACGAGTGGTCCCGTGGCCCGTGGGCGGATGGTGACCAAATTTCAAGGAGCTGGGACTTGTAGTTTTCTCGTAAAAAATACATTTCAAAAAATAAATTAAAAAATTCGCAAAATCTCGGCCGGTGGTCGAAAAAATCCGAAACGTGGTACGAGTGGTCCCGTGGCCCGTGGGCGGATGGTGACCAAATTTCAAGGAGCTGGGACTTGTAGTTTTCTCGTAAAAAATACATTTCAAAAAATAAATTAAAAAATTCGCAAAATCTCGGCCGGTGGTCGAAAAAATCCGAAACGTGGTACGAGTGGTCCCGTGGCCCGTGGGCGGATGGTGACCAAATTTCAAGGAGCTGGGACTTGTAGTTTTCCCGTAAAAAATACATTTCAAAAAATAAATTAAAAAATTCGCAAAATCTCGGCCGGTGGTCGAAAAAATCCGAAACGTGGTACGAGTGGTCCCGTGGCCCGTGGGCGGATGGTGACCAAATTTCAAGGAGCTGGGACTTGTAGTTTTCTCGTAAAAAATACATTTCAAAAAATAAATTTAAAAATTCGCAAAATCTCGGCCGGTGGTCAAAAAAATCCGAAACGTGGTACGAGTGGTCCCGTGGCCCGTGGGCGGATGGTGACCAAATTTCAAGGAGCTGGGACTTGTAGTTTTCTCGTAAAAAATACATTTCAAAAAATAAATTAAAAAATTCGCAAAATCTCGGCCGGTGGTCGAAAAAATCCGAAACGTGGTACGAGTGGTCCCGTGGCCCGTGGGCGGATGGTGACCAAATTTCAAGGAGCTGGGACTTGTAGTTTTCTCGTAAAAAATACATTTCAAAAAATAAATTAAAAAATTCGCAAAATCTCGGCCGGTGGTCGAAAAAAATCCGAAACGTGGTACGAGTGGTCCCGTGGCCCGTGGGCGGATGGTGACCAAATTTCAAGGAGCTGGGACTTGTAGTTTTCTCGTAAAAAATACATTTCAAAAAATAAATTAAAAAATTCGCAAAATCTCGGCCGGTGGTCGAAAAAATCCGAAACGTGGTACGAGTGGTCCCGTGGCCCGTGGGCGGATGGTGACCAAATTTCAAGGAGCTGGGACTTGTAGTTTTCCCGTAAAAAATACATTTCAAAAAATAAATTAAAAAATTCGCAAACTCTCGGCCGGTGGTCGAAAAAATCCGAAACGTGGTACGAGTGGTCCCGTGGCCCGTGGGCGGATGGTGACCAAATTTCAAGGAGCTGGGACTTGTAGTTTTCCCGTAAAAAATACATTTCAAAAAATAAATTAAAAAATTCGCAAAATCTCGGCCGGTGGTCGAAAAAATCCGAAACGTGGTACGAGTGGTCCCGTGGCCCGTGGGCGGATGGTGACCAAATTTCAAGGAGCTGGGACTTGTAGTTTTCCCGTAAAAAATACATTTCAAAAAGTAAATTAAAAAATTCGCAAACTCTCGGCCGGTGGTCGAAAAAATCCGAAACGTGGTACGAGTGGTCCCGTGGCCCGTGGGCGGATGGTGACCAAATTTCAAGGAGCTGGGCCTTGTAGTTTTCCCGTAAAAAATACATTTCAAAAAATAAATTAAAAAATTCGCAAAATCTCGGCCGGTGGTCGAAAAAATCCGAAACGTGGTACGAGTGGTCCCGTGGCCCGTGGGCGGATGGTGACCAAATTTCAAGGAGCTGGGACTTGTAGTTTTCCCGTAAAAAATACATTTCAAAAAATAAATTAAAAAATTCGCAAAATCTCGGCCGGTGGTCGAAAAAATCCGAAACGTGGTACGAGTGGTCCCGTGGCCCGTGGGCGGATGGTGACCAAATTTCAAGAAGCTGGGACTTGTAGTTTTCTCGTAAAAAATACATTTCAAAAAATAAATTAAAAAATTCGCAAAATCTCGGCCGGTGGTCGAAAAAATCCGAAACGTGGTACGAGTGGTCCCGTGGCCCGTGGGCGGATGGTGACCAAATTTCAAGGAGCTGGGACTTGTAGTTTTCTCGTAAAAAATACTTTTCAAAAAATAAATTAAAAAATTCGCAAAATCTCGGCCGGTGGTCGAAAAAATCCGAAACGTGGTACGAGTGGTCCCGTGGCCCGTGGGCGGATGGTGACCAAATTTCAAGGAGCTGGGACTTGTAGTTTTCTCGTAAAAAATACATTTCAAAAAATAAATTAAAAAATTCGCAAAATCTCGGCCGGTGGTCGAAAAAATCCGAAACGTGGTACGAGTGGTCCCGTGGCCCGTGGGCGGATGGTGACCAAATTTCAAGGAGCTGGGACTTGTAGTTTTCCCGTAAAAAATACATTTCAAAAAATAAATTAAAAAATTCGCAAAATCTCGGCCGGTGGTCGAAAAAATCCGAAACGTGGTACGAGTGGTCCCGTGGCCCGTGGGCGGATGGTGACCAAATTTCAAGGAGCTGGGACTTGTAGTTTTCCCGTAAAAAATACATTTCAAAAAATAAATTAAAAAATTCGCAAAATCTCGGCCGGTGGTCGAAAAAATCCGAAACGTGGTACGAGTGGTCCCGTGGCCCGTGGGCGGATGGTGACCAAATTTCAAGGAGCTGGGACTTGTAGTTTTCTCGTAAAAAATACATTTCAAAAAATAAATTTAAAAATTCGCAAAATCTCGGCCGGTGGTCGAAAAAATCCGAAACGTGGTACGAGTGGTCCCGTGGCCCGTGGGCGGATGGTGACCAAATTTCAAGGAGCTGGGACTTGTAGTTTTCTCGTAAAAAATACATTTCAAAAAATAAATTTAAAAATTCGCAAAATCTCGGCCGGTGGTCGAAAAAATCCGAAACGTGGTACGAGTGGTCCCGTGGCCCGTGGGCGGATGGTGACCAAATTTCAAGGAGCTGGGACTTGTAGTTTTCTCGTAAAAAATACATTTCAAAAAATAAATTAAAAAATTCGCAAAATCTCGGCCGGTGGTCGAAAAAATCCGAAACGTGGTACGAGTGGTCCCGTGGCCCGTGGGCGGATGGTGACCAAATTTCAAGGAGCTGGGACTTGTAGTTTTCCCGTAAAAAATACATTTCAAAAAATAAATTAAAAAATTCGCAAACTCTCGGCCGGTGGTCGAAAAAATCCGAAACGTGGTACGAGTGGTCCCGTGGCCCGTGGGCGGATGGTGACCAAATTTCAAGGAGCTGGGACTTGTAGTTTTCCCGTAAAAAATACATTTCAAAAAATAAATTAAAAAATTCGCAAAATCTCGGCCGGTGGTCGAAAAAATCCGAAACGTGGTACGAGTGGTCCCGTGGCCCGTGGGCGGATGGTGACCAAATTTCAAGGAGCTGGGACTTGTAGTTTTCCCGTAAAAAATACATTTCAAAAAGTAAATTAAAAAATTCGCAAACTCTCGGCCGGTGGTCGAAAAAATCCGAAACGTGGTACGAGTGGTCCCGTGGCCCGTGGGCGGATGGTGACCAAATTTCAAGGAGCTGGGCCTTGTAGTTTTCCCGTAAAAAATACATTTCAAAAAATAAATTAAAAAATTCGCAAAATCTCGGCCGGTGGTCGAAAAAATCCGAAACGTGGTACGAGTGGTCCCGTGGCCCGTGGGCGGATGGTGACCAAATTTCAAGGAGCTGGGACTTGTAGTTTTCCCGTAAAAAATACATTTCAAAAAATAAATTAAAAAATTCGCAAAATCTCGGCCGGTGGTCGAAAAAATCCGAAACGTGGTACGAGTGGTCCCGTGGCCCGTGGGCGGATGGTGACCAAATTTCAAGGAGCTGGGACTTGTAGTTTTCTCGTAAAAAATACATTTCAAAAAATAAATTAAAAAATTCGCAAAATCTCGGCCGGTGGTCGAAAAAATCCGAAACGTGGTACGAGTGGTCCCGTGGCCCGTGGGCGGATGGTGACCAAATTTCAAGGAGCTGGGACTTGTAGTTTTCTCGTAAAAAATACATTTCAAAAAATAAATTAAAAAATTCGCAAAATCTCGGCCGGTGGTCGAAAAAATCCGAAACGTGGTACGAGTGGTCCCGTGGCCCGTGGGCGGATGGTGACCAAATTTCAAGGAGCTGGGACTTGTAGTTTTCCCGTAAAAAATACATTTCAAAAAATAAATTAAAAAATTCGCAAAATCTCGGCCGGTGGTCGAAAAAATCCGAAACGTGGTACGAGTGGTCCCGTGGCCCGTGGGCGGATGGTGACCAAATTTCAAGGAGCTGGGACTTGTAGTTTTCCCGTAAAAAATACATTTCAAAAAATAAATTTAAAAATTCGCAAAATCTCGGCCGGTGGTCGAAAAAAATCCGAAACGTGGTACGAGTGGTCCCGTGGCCCGTGGGCGGATGGTGACCAAATTTCAAGGAGCTGGGACTTGTAGTTTTCTCGTAAAAAATACATTTCAAAAAATAAATTAAAAAATTCGCAAAATCTCGGCCGGTGGTCGAAAAAATCCGAAACGTGGTACGAGTGGTCCCGTGGCCCGTGGGCGGATGGTGACCAAATTTCAAGGAGCTGGGACTTGTAGTTTTCTCGTAAAAAATACATTTCAAAAAATAAATTAAAAAATTCGCAAAATCTCGGCCGGTGGTCGAAAAAATCCGAAACGTGGTACGAGTGGTCCCGTGGCCCGTGGGCGGATGGTGACCAAATTTCAAGGAGCTGGGACTTGTAGTTTTCTCGTAAAAAATACATTTCAAAAAATAAATTAAAAAATTCGCAAAATCTCGGCCGGTGGTCGAAAAAAATCCGAAACGTGGTACGAGTGGTCCCGTGGCCCGTGGGCGGATGGTGACCAAATTTCAAGGAGCTGGGACTTGTAGTTTTCCCGTAAAAAATACATTTCAAAAAATAAATTAAAAAATTCGCAAACTCTCGGCCGGTGGTCGAAAAAATCCGAAACGTGGTACGAGTGGTCCCGTGGCCCGTGGGCGGATGGTGACCAAAATTTCAAGGAGCTGGGACTTGTAGTTTTCCCGTAAAAAATACATTTCAAAAAATAAATTAAAAAATTCGCAAAATCTCGGCCGGTGGTCGAAAAAATCCGAAACGTGTACGAGTGGTCCCGTGGCCCGTGGGCGGATGGTGACCAAATTTCAAGGAGCTGGGGACTTGTAGTTTTCCCGTAAAAAATACATTTCAAAAAGTAAATTAAAAAATTCGCAAACTCTCGGCCGGTGGTCGAAAAAATCCGAAACGTGGTACGAGTGGTCCCGTGGCCCGTGGGCGGATGGTGACCAAATTTCAAGGAGCTGGGCCTTGTAGTTTTCCCCGTAAAAAATACATTTCAAAAAATAAATTAAAAAATTCGCAAAATCTCGGCCGGTGGTCGAAAAAATCCGAAACGTGGTACGAGTGGTCCCGTGGCCCGTGGGCGGATGGTGACCAAATTTCAAGGAGCTGGGACTTGTAGTTTTCCCCGTAAAAAATACATTTCAAAAAATAAATTAAAAAATTCGCAAAATCTCGGCCGGTGGTCGAAAAAATCCGAAACGTGGTACGAGTGGTCCCGTGGCCCGTGGGCGGATGGTGACCAAATTTCAAGGAGCTGGGACTTGTAGTTTTCTCGTAAAAAATACATTTCAAAAAATAAATTAAAAAATTCGCAAAATCTCGGCCGGTGGTCGAAAAAATCCGAAACGTGGTACGAGTGGTCCCCGTGGCCCGTGGGCGGATGGTGACCAAATTTCAAGGAGCTGGGACTTGTAGTTTTCCCGTAAAAAATACATTTCAAAAAATAAATTAAAAAATTCGCAAAATCTCGGCCGGTGGTCGAAAAAATCCGAAACGTGGTACGAGTGGTCCCGTGGCCCGTGGGCGGATGGTGACCAAATTTCAAGAAGCTGGGACTTGTAGTTTTCTCGTAAAAAATACATTTCAAAAAATAAATTAAAAAATTCGCAAAATCTCGGCCGGTGGTCGAAAAAATCCGAAACGTGGTACGAGTGGTCCCGTGGCCCGTGGGCGGATGGTGACCAAATTTCAAGGAGCTGGGACTTGTAGTTTTCTCGTAAAAAATACTTTTCAAAAAATAAATTAAAAAATTCGCAAAATCTCGGCCGGTGGTCGAAAAAATCCGAAACGTGGTACGAGTGGTCCCGTGGCCCGTGGGCGGATGGTGACCAAATTTCAAGGAGCTGGGACTTGTAGTTTTCTCGTAAAAAATACTTTTCAAAAAATAAATTAAAAAATTCGCAAAATCTCGGCCGGTGGTCGAAAAAAATCCGAAACGTGGTACGAGTGGTCCCGTGGCCCGTGGGCGGATGGTGACCAAATTTCAAGGAGCTGGGACTTGTAGTTTTCTCGTAAAAAATACATTTCAAAAAATAAATTAAAAAATTCGCAAAATCTCGGCCGGTGGTCGAAAAAATCCGAAACGTGGTACGAGTGGTCCCGTGGCCCGTGGGCGGATGGTGACCAAATTTCAAGGAGCTGGGACTTGTAGTTTTCTCGTAAAAAATACATTTCAAAAAATAAATTAAAAAATTCGCAAAATCTCGGCCGGTGGTCGAAAAAATCCGAAACGTGGTACGAGTGGTCCGTGGCCCGTGGGCGGATGGTGACCAAATTTCAAGGAGCTGGGACTTGTAGTTTTCCCGTAAAAAATACATTTCAAAAAATAAATTAAAAAATTCGCAAACTCTCGGCCGGTGGTCGAAAAAATCCGAAACGTGGTACGAGTGGTCCCGTGGCCCGTGGGCGGATGGTGACCAAATTTCAAGGAGCTGGGACTTGTAGTTTTCTCGTAAAAAATACATTTCAAAAAATAAATTAAAAAATTCGCAAAATCTCGGCCGGTGGTCGAAAAAATCCGAAACGTGGTACGAGTGGTCCCGTGGCCCGTGGGCGGATGGTGACCAAATTTCAAGGAGCTGGGACTTGTAGTTTTCTCGTAAAAAATACATTTCAAAAAATAAATTAAAAAATTCGCAAAATCTCGGCCGGTGGTCGAAAAAAATCCGAAACGTGGTACGAGTGGTCCCGTGGCCCGTGGGCGGATGGTGACCAAATTTCAAGGAGCTGGGACTTGTAGTTTTCTCGTAAAAAAATACTTTTCAAATAATAAATTAAAAAATTCGCAAAATCTCGGCCGGTGGTCGAAAAAATCCGAAACGTGGTACGAGTGGTCCCGTGGCCCGTGGGCGGATGGTGACCAAATTTCAAGGAGCTGGGACTTGTAGTTTTCTCGTAAAAAATACATTTCAAAAAATAAATTAAAAAATTCGCAAAATCTCGGCCGGTGGTCGAAAAAATCCGAAACGTGGTACGAGTGGTCCCGTGGCCCGTGGGCGGATGGTGACCAAATTTCAAGAAGCTGGGACTTGTAGTTTTCTCGTAAAAAATACATTTCAAAAAATAAATTAAAAAATTCGCAAAATCTCGGCCGGTGGTCGAAAAAATCCGAAACGTGGTACGAGTGGTCCCCGTGGCCCGTGGGCGGATGGTGACCAAATTTCAAGGAGCTGGGACTTGTAGTTTTCTCGTAAAAAATACTTT